>NC_068356.1:2553546-2822550 GCF_020536995.1 Dreissena polymorpha
TTGACCTTTGAACTCAAAGTGAGAACCTTGCACTTAGAGACAGAACGTAAATTTTTTTTCGCATGACACACCAAACTATGATTTGAACAAATGTACCAAGTAATTTTAAAATCTCACAATGAATGCATAGTTATGGCCAAGACACGATCATTATGGCAATTTTTTACCTTTGGAACTGACAAAGTGGTGACCTTGACGTTGCAGATATCGACGTAATTCTTTCGCATGGCACACCGTCCAATGATGGTGAACAAATGTGCCAAATGTTTCTAAAATCTCAAAATGAACTACATAGTTATGGCCCTGACAAGCTCATTTATAATTGTTCCGTCCGCCCGCCGACATTCACCAATCTAATAACCAGTGTTTTCCTTCGGAAAACCTGGTTAACAACCATGCATATAGGCTTCATTGTAGTAAATTCAATTTCAATAGATTTATGAAGGGAAAAAATACCCTTAAACTTATATAAGTCTGACTTGTATGTCTGCTGACAAAAGTATATGTAAATTTTACTTTTGGCTTGTTAAGCTCTCAAAGTAACTTAGAAGATAACTGTGTTTTGCTGGTAATATTTTACCTTCAATAGCCTCCAAGCAAAAGTTCCCAGGCATAAACTATTTCCTCCTGTGCTGCACTGTTATTAGACCCTTCAATGCTGTATTCATAGCTGCACAGTTCGTCAAACACACTTTGTGCCAGAGCTCTTTGGGAGTGGCAAAGGACTGGCTTAAATGCTTCCCCGTTGTGTTTGACTAGCTCCCACAGTCTCCCTCATTCATCCCATCAATGAATTGGCTGATTACAGCAGATGTTCTGGAAAGATGGTTATTATACATAAGGCATACGGAAAACAAGAGGGCCAAAAGGCTCAAGGTCACTCACCTAAGGGCCTGGGATGAAAAGCCCAAGTATATTATAGCCATATTAAGAAAACTACCACACACAATGGGGGTGCTTTTTAACCCATCAAAGCTATTTTCAACTCATGTAATACAGTGCTCAAAATGTTCAACACAATATGACTGTACAGCAAAGTTGGCCAAAATAATATGCCCATGGATATTGTCATCCAAGAGTATCAAATCAAAAACTGTTGAACGAAGAGAGCTTAAAAGAGCAATCTGGTAAATATTTGACAATTCAGGCGTCATAACTAATTTAGTTCCTGATATAGCTGGTTATCAAGCTTGGTAAAGTAATTATTTCTACTACAAACACTGTCACCAAGTTCACAAAGTAAATAGGATATATTAATCAAATATTTTAGAGAGTGGACACCTTGCAGGCAACAACCCATCATTCAACAAGGGCGTATTAAAATGGTTCACTCTAACGTTATGCAACATGTTTCTTTAAAAGGATGGTCAACCAGATTGCTATATATCAAGAAAAAGAAGAAAAGTTCTAAAATACCGTATTTTTAACAATTATTAGTTATATTGATTAAAATATCGAGACTGGTAATATAACATTACTTGAAACATGTTTTTAAGTTTCATATTTTCAGTATATTCGGTAGTAAAAAGAGTATGTCTAACAGGTAATTTGGAGAGTTATGTTGTTGTTGTTGCTATATTTTGTGAAACTACGAGCATTGCTTATATAAAGTAGAAAATACAACTATAAGTTTATGCTCATGGATGGCCGAGTGGTCAAAATGGGAGACGTTTTACTCCAGGACTCCAGGGGTCAGTGGGTCGAGCCCTGTGAGGGTTCTTTTTTTATTTTTTTTTATTTATTCTTGATTTATTTACTGAAGATTTTTAGATCCATTAATGAAATTATCCATATAAAGCATTTAATGATGGTATTTAGAACTTTTCTTTTTTCGTGATATATAGCATCTGATTGACCATCCCTTAAAGAGTAAACCATCATAAAAGAAAATTGAATACCTTTGGTCTAAATGTAAGGGATGTAGAAAATAGAAAATTACACAGTGAAAGCCTGTTATTAACACACATGTAAGGTGAAAAGTGTTACATGTTTTTATAGTCAATATCATGACTTGTTTTGGTGCCAAAATATCAATAGCGATCATATTAAAATAGATGTCAAAATCATGTTTATTAGTAGAAAAAGGTGAAAGAGGTCCATTACAATTGACAATTGACAGTTTAATGTTTCAACTGTTTTACAAGTATAAGAAGACTACAAATAATAAATGTTGTTTCACAAGCATGGGCAAATAGGTCAACTTCAGGATAATATCAATATTTTATGTCTTTATAACGTTTAATCAAGTTACTGATAATTTTCTGCCGATATTTAGTATTGCAATTACATTACAATACAGGTAGTTATCTCACTTGTAGAAAACATGATATTTAATAATCATGTTTTGACATCCTCCTTACTGTCCAAGATCATGCGATAAGCATTGATTCCTAATGTCAGTCAGCCAGTCTCCAAATGTCACCAGGAACTGGTCCCTCTCGTCTGATGTAGACATTTGTTCAAAACTGTCATGCAAACAAGAATAAAATTTATCTCAATGGATGACTACTTGCACACTTCATGTACACACGTGTAACGGGCATAGGGCTATATGATGATGTATGTATATGGAATTCATGTAGGTGCAACTGAAGTTCCAAAGTATCAATGGGCATTCAGGGATAAGTTGGAAGCAGAAACCACAACATGAAAACCCCATAATCTATAAAAGTAAGTAACTGGATAAAGGTCAAAGTCATTAGGCGTCCAAATTTAAATTCCACCAAAATAAACTTAAACAAGATGCAAAAAATGAAGGGATATCTTCAAAAATGTAGGCAAATAAGTCAATTATGGTAAATAAGATGCAGTGATCAGTAATTGCATATGTTCCAAGCCCGATGCTTGATAGGAAACATTGTGAAAAAATAATTAGATCAAGATCAAATCGGGGCTGGGTGAGATTGTGGATTGGGAATGATTCCAGGCAACAACTGCTAAAATTGAAAAGCCTTATATCAAGCAGTGCTAATCAACTTACCTTGGAGGAACAAACAGACATGTCAGTCGTTTATTCGGTTAGAAATCAGACCGAAAAGTATTGTTTATAATGAGAGCAGTGGTGACTGACCTATCGAAATATCATGACAAATTGGATGGGTACTTAACATTGCATATTGACAATTTTACAAAAAAGTATGTATAAATGACAACTTCAATATATTCGTCAACTGTTTTCAATCGTCATTGTCAAGTCACGACCCTTTTCGTCCCGATTGCTTGACAAAATGATTTATCAGCCCATCACTACATACAATCGCTATATGGCCCGCCACATACACATATAGGTCACTGGGTCAATGTTAAGGTTCCTTTAATTAACAATTTTCGGAAATGGACCAGAACGAATGGTTGAACATTCACAAATTGATGTGAGCATTATAACAAAAGCTCCACTTTATTGTTTGAATAGTGAAGTTAAATTGAAAATCCACATGCCGATCATTTTTGTTAATTGTCGATGACTAAATTGACTGTAGGTCAAATAGACCTTTATATTCGTATAAAATCCACCCATGAGTCATCAAGTAACACTCGGGTATTAAGCAGTTCACACAGATCATACCACATACTAATAGTGCAGTCAACATTACAAACAGTATACCTTATCCAAGCAGTCTCTTATGTCCTCTGCAAGAATTCGTGATGGGGAGTAATGTCCCCTTTATGACCTTACATCAAGTTGAACATTTGACTATTCACGAGGTGGATACCTGGGCCATCCTGAACAAGCAACAAAGCCACCTATTTGTTGTACTGCCGTTTTTCAACAAGATTGAGATTATGTGTAATTTTTTTTCTTCCGTCTGGCCCTTTGAAAAACGCTTAATTGTGCATCTCTGATAAGGCTAATCTGTGAAACAAACTAGAATGTGTCGTTATCACAATAATACAATATGTATTCTAAAAGTTTTACCTCAGAAATTATATATATAGGCTTAAGTGATGCACCAGACATCAGTATTGTCATATCTATACTATATACTACAAACACGGCTATTTCAGCAGTTTTATAGCTGTAATTGGGCTATGTTCTCAATAGTAAAACAAACATTTATTACCCAAATTCAGTAAAATAAATTTGCAATAGACAGTTTGACCTTTGAAAATATAGAAACAAAGTAGTTTTTAAGTGTAGTAAAATTGTTTGAATTGAACTAATAACCAACAAAAAATGTGTCCAAAGAACATAGATGCCCCCTTTCTATGTTTCTGATATTTCTAAAAGGGCAACAACTTTTTTTATGGAAAATGCAGCATCAAATTCCTGACTTAATGCACATCTATACTTTGTCTATGGCAAGGTTCCACCTGATTCAAACTCCTGGTTTAAGAGGTTTTGCGTTCACAAGAAATGTTCATATAAAAACCGGTAATGTCAAAGTATCAAAGGGCCATAATTTCTGAATGAGAAATGCAACATCAAATTCATGCATATCTACCCATCATCAGCGAAATTCTCTTAAAGTTTCACCAGATTAACCCCAGTGATTATGAGAATTCAACATAACTTTGGAAGGACTAGAAGAAATGCAATACAAATGCGTGTTTGTCATTTCATGGCAGAACCTTTAAATTATAAAATATACAAAAATGATGAATCACCGATTTTATTTTTAATTATTATTTTGACAGCTTATCTGAAGAACTCTTTTTCTCGGCCCCCATGGTCATCGACTATTTCTCCAGCAAATTTAACAAACAGTTCCTGCTTCAGATTTATGTTTCTTTCTAAGGTACGAATAGCACTCTGGAGTGGTTTTTCAGCAAAGCATGACACATCTAGTCTGACCATTGTCCATTTAGTGTTCCCTAACTTGCCTGCCATCATCTTCAACACTAAAAAAAAATAAATTAGTTATTTTTTACTATATAAAGCTTACCATCAAAATATACCTGGAAAATGTAAAAAATCAAAGTTTAACAGAGTGTGTAGTATTTTATTGGTTACGACTGTATCCAATACCACATAATGGATTGAGAGATATATGTTTATACCTAAATGTGATTCATTCAATTGCACGATACCCCCTTAACAAGTCCAGAATACCCTTAAAGGTAATTTTGTTTTGTTTTTGTTGTGGGGAAACACTACTTTAATACTTAATTTCATATGTGCTTATTTTGAATCACTGCTTAAATAAACCTTGTTGAAATTGTCTATGGGTTACTGCTTTGTTTTTCCACATCTTCATTATCCATCACTTCAATAGCTTCCTGGGCTGTCAAACCAGTCCTAGAACAAGTTTATAACAAATGCGTTTATAGGCAAATTTTCAAGCATCAACTTAGGTAAAAACTATTCTGATTATCTGCGGCCTGAGTAAAATAACAGTACATTTCGGGAATAATCAAGCACAATGAAGAAAAATCCATTCAAGAAGTAATGTCAATAAATATAAATAAAACATGAGATTGCCAAGCAAAATTGTCCTCTACCGGTGAAACTCAACCATTGTCAGTATCTTTTTTTATTTTTTTATTTTATATTTGTTGCCATAGCAACAAGAATTCTCGACGTAGGAACAAAATGAAATGACGTTCATAATCTCCATATTGCCATCAATCCATGTTTCAAGTTTCATGAAAAAGTATGAAGAACTTTTAAAGTTATCGCAGGATCCAGAAAAGTGTGACAGACTGACAGACTGACTGACAGACAGAGCGCAAACCATAAGTCCCCTCCGGTTTCATCGGTAGGGGACTATAAATATCAATGTACCAGTGTTTTCCTCAGTACTTTGGGAATGGTACTAAAACCAGTCCAAATATGGACAATAAGTATTGTTTTGTACTAAATTGGGAATTTTAAGACAGGAAGCATAACTGGCAAAAAATACAAGAAACAGGGACATACATAGTGGACCGCTGTGAGGAGTTGGTTGCTAGAGCGCGACGACGATGCAAACTCAGTCGGTGTCGTGGATGAAATGTTATCTTAAACAAAACACTTAGTAGATTCCACATTTACGAAAGTAGGATATAAGCATGTATGTATGCAAATTAATTGAATTACTTTTCCTAGTTGCGAACATTTTAGTCCCAACAATATAATATGGAGTTTGTAGAGACAACTAAATGATGCTACAAACAAAGCTCTACAGGTCTTTTCTTCATGTAATTGATTACTTTTATTAACTTCCAGGGGTGTCGGTTGCGGGGCTTCAGCCCAATATTTCAGCAAGCCCCTGTTTTGGGGCAACAAGGTTTTAAGTCTGAGAATTTTGTTTTATTGTTCAAACGGAGACGAAATCTCTACAGGAGTTGTCCACGCAGTGTAGCAACACCAGTGGTTAAATGGATCATTATTAGTGACCTGTGCTGACCACTGTCGACCTTGCTTAACAATCTGTAAAGTGAAACAAAATAAGTATCTTTGTGTCGTATGAACGAATCTGCATAAAACTCAATTTAGATTCACATTGTAAATCGAATTATTCCTGTCGTCAGTTGTCAAAACGAAAGTTCGGTTGATATTCAAAAGCATTAAATATCTCTTTCCGGGATATTTTTTTCAATATGTTGATGCTGCATTAACGAATATACGTGTATATGAAGTGAAAACACCATAAATAAACATCGTTGCGATAGACACCTATAAACTGTTAGATGCACATAATATCACTTAAACGTTAGTTCATTTTTGTTGTTGCAGAATTTATATATGTCGTGCATTAATTTATGACATCAATCTTAACTTGTTATATCTAATATAAATCTAAATTAGCATAAATTATATTGTTTCACATGTTTTTCATTAAAGTAAACGCTTGCATTTATTCGGCTACTGCCGTTTGCATATTTTTGCTTCTGACGTTTGCCATTCCTAAACGTACTACTGACGTTTACCATATTTGTTTTCACTCTTTAAACGTTTATTTAATATCTGGTAGATATTTGTGTTTGATTATGCATAGACATATGTAATATATGTACGTCCGGTAAAGCATAGACAGTTCTGTGATCGTTAATTTTCGAGAACACTGACTCTTTGTAATTTTACTACTGACGTTTGCTTCTTAAATGAAATTTTGCGCCGAAGTGTTCTCGAAAACCAGAGCAACACACAAAACGCGTGATATACCGATCGAAAGCTATATGCATGCCATATTGCCTGCACTAGGTCGTATGAAAGTCAGAGGATGATCAGCAAACATATTTGAAAAAAGCCTACCTTGCGCGGCTGTTCGTTGTCATAAAATGACTACTGACGTTGACTTTTGTGGTCACGTGACAGTTTTTGTTCATTTACAGTGAAAGCTGTGTTTGTGAAACACAATGCCCCCTACTGCGGTTTGAGAACAGACAGACAGACAGACAGACAGACAGACAGACAGACAGACAGACAGACAGACAGACAGACACAGACAGACAGACCCAAAACAATTTACCCCTTGATCATTCGATATGGGGGCATAAAAAGGACAAAAGCAAAAGTTATGGGTCTTATGCACTGTACTTTCCATCAATTAGATCCATCTTCCAATGAAGTTTGAAGTTAATATCTCTTATACTGTTTTAGCCATGGCCCAATACAATATAAGAGTCTAAATAAACAAAGGGCAATAACGTGTAGTACAACAACTAGAATTATGGCTTATAAGCTCTGCCTTTGCAAGTTGATATCTCTTTGGAACATGCCCTTAGCAAAATTAAGTCCTGCAGCCGACAAGAATAAAATAACACTTCGCCTATCAGGCAACTAAAAAAAGGTTGTCAAGCAAAACAAAGACCCCTGGACGACGAACAGCCGGTCATCACAATAGCTCACCTTGAGCATTTTGTGCACCGGAAAGTTGACAAGTTTAAACAAAACAAACTTTAATTCAAATACAGTTTGTGTTACTTATTATCATACATCTGGATCTAGAGAAACCAATTCTTGACTTGAACTTGTGTTGCTCGTATGTGTTTCTGGTGTTGACACATTTGGTGAAGAGGAAGCTCCAAAAGTTGTCATCCTACTGCTACTCAATTCAAACACAGATGATAGACAAGGCAGCTCATCTTCAGATGATTCTGACCATTGTGTCTGAAATACCAAAAAAGCTACAAGTTTTAAGACATACATAGTTCGTGTAATTGCAGTGGCCCAGTACAGGAATTGTCAAATAAAAATCACTTTGATTTCGAGTTATATAAACAAGATAGCCATGATAGCTCATATCGATCATCGCCTGGCCTATGTTTTGTTTTACAATTTGGTACAAAACAATATTCCCAAAGTACTGGAAAAAAAACACTGAAATCACATAATATTACAGTGCTCCAGCTAGGATTTGAAAAGGGCAGGAGGGCTTTTTTGTCAAAAGGGCACTTTCTACGCGCAGTATTTTGTCAAAAGGGCACTTTCGACGCGAATTTTTTTGTAAAAAGGGACACGTACGAGCGCGCGGGTGTTTCTGGAATGCTTCCTATTGCATGTTAATTTATATGTTATAAATAATTGTATTACTCCCATTATTATTAAACCATTCAAATATAATGTCTACAATGAGGATTAAAGTAATTACAATGTAATAAGTGATTTATGAATAATCATATGTAAACAAAATAAAAAAAATATTTGATTTTTTTTTGGGAGGGGGGGGGAGGGAGGGGGCAGGGCGGAGGTTCGGGGGGGGGGGGTGGGCGGGGCGGAGGTTCGGGAGGGCAGGAGGCGGCGCCCTTCGATTTAGGCCTAGCTGGAGCACTGATATTATGTATCTTACCTCTGATCTCATTTGAGTGAGAAGTTTGTTCCGTGTGTATAAATGCAGACGTAACACTTTCAACTGACTGTCTTTGTACAGATCTTCCATATTTTTTATCTTCTTCTATGCTATCCCCTTTAAAGTCTTTATTTCACAAATAACATTCATAATTGCCCAAGCTTCGAAATTCCTCCCGGGAAAAATGTGGCTGTTACCACAATCAATAGTTCCCCAACTGTTATAGCTTTATAAGTTTGAAAATGTCTTGTGCCACTACCATTCTGCGCTTTGACTTGTTTGTACCTTTGGCACGTGCAGTTTATCCAGCCCAATTATATGGCACGATACTTTTTCAAACCATTTTTATTTCCTGTTGATTTAGAATTTCACCTTCTTCCTAGTTGATGCATTGAGCAATTTGCTGAAAAAAATAATTCACAGTTTATAAAAGATATTGGATACATGATTTAATAAATTAAGGGTTTAAGCAAGCTCTATTCTGCATCCTACTGCTGACCTTTAGAGCAAGCTACAAACATCAGGATCATACTTACAAAAAATGGCTAAAGAACATCCCTTTACAAAATGACAATGCTCATGTATGCTAAACATGGTATGACTATGAAAAGTAAAGGCTACCGTGGCTTTTTGTAAAGGCTCAGGGGAAGAGGTCCTAGCCTTTGTATATGGGTGGGTGGGGGGAAATAGTGTGTTAAAACTAAAAAGGGGATAATTTTCATGCGATGCTACTCATGATGGAATGACATTTCCAGGCGATAGTTTCATTTTGGGGTAAACATGCATGAATATTAAAGAAAATGTCTGAGGGGAGATGTACTATATATATATATATATATATATATATATATATATATATATATATATATATATATATATATATATATGTAGCATATATTAGGCTACAGCTATAGAATTAACAAGCAAATTCGTTGAATTGATATCCCCCGCGAATATGCTTCTGGACACAAAAGTGTTATATTTGACACTCAAAAAAGCATTTTTTAATATACAAAGGGCCATAACTCCATTATTAACCGATATTGTACACTGCCATTTAGCGTGCATCATCCTCTTATTGATATACATACTCATACCAAGTTTTAATGAAATCCGCCAAAGCACTTTCAAGATATGGCTCCGGACGGACGGACGGAAAGACGGACGGACAACGCCAAAACAATATCCCTCCGCCTATGGCGGGGGATAAAAAAACCTGGCTACTTTTATGCCAAATGCAGATGATTAATTAGGTTTATAGAACATTACAAATACGCCACAAATAAACCAATGGAAGTTAACAACATGATGGCCCTATTTCGGTTTTCTGTGGAGCTGTTTCATGCCAAATATTTATGCTGAAAATCTCATGGTTTCCGAGAAGATTTGTAAAGTTTTATTTTAGTAAAACACATTTGCCCTAGATTAAAGCAAGAATATACGATTTTTTATATGTGTTAAATTTTAATATATTGATAAAATATGTTATAATAACACAAAATAGGCAAGACAAATTACAAATTGAAGACGAATTTCATAAAATGCAGCAAATAATAATTAGCGCCCCGAGCCGATAGTGACGAAGATAATTTGTACATATTTTCCTATAATAACCCAAGCATTCGTCTTTTTAGCTAGTGTTCGTGTGTCGTATGAATAGATATCGTTGCAGAAATTTAAAATGACCGTTAAACTAAATTTAGATTCACAGCGTACATGCATGATATACAGGCTGGCGAAATTGACTGTACAGCCTTTTTTCGATTTCATAATTAAATATCTGGCTTGTTTCGCATTTTTCGACACATGTTCTTGTTAACTTTTTTTTAAAATTTATATTAAAATATATGTTTACTAAGTTTTTTACACATTGTATATAAATTAATTAATATTGGACAAAATCGTATAATCTCGATTTAAAGCTCACTTTGACTCCTGAGGCACAGTTTGAACAATTATTGTAGAGGTCCTCTAGATGATTGTTCAGGCCAAATATTTATGCTCTAGTCCTTGTGGTTTCGGCGAAGAAGAGATTTAAAGTTTTCACTATATACATATCATATATAGAAAT
Source organism: Dreissena polymorpha (assembly GCF_020536995.1). NCBI lineage: Eukaryota > Metazoa > Mollusca > Bivalvia > Myida > Dreissenidae > Dreissena > Dreissena polymorpha. Next base: position 2,564,329 of record NC_068356.1, read on the forward strand.
CACATTTGCACCAAGGGTGGTGAACATTTGATCCCAAAGGCATTACTTGGACAATCTTGACCACTAGACATGTTTCATGTTTCATGCAATATATGAAAGCTCTAGGCCTTTTTGTTTCGGAGAATGTTTTGTTATGTTTTCAATATAAACATATAAAGAAAACACAGTTGCCCCAGTAAGACAATGCTTTTTTCAGCAGGCCACTATTTTTTTCACAAGTTAAACATGATTCATTTTCTATGTGTACAATAATCAACAGTCAAATCTACTTTACCTCGGACAAAGGGAGGCACACACTCACGCACAGAAGGATGGACACATGCACAGAAAGTCTTATCGCTATATGCCTTCCGCATCTTAAGATATCGGAACCATACAAAGATGAAATACCTACAATATTTGGGGGGTGTAACAGGAAATATACTTTTAAATTAGGGCCATAAAATAGGTTAAGAACAATAAGGCGATTCTATAACTGAATGCAAGATCTATGAATATTTTGTGTACTGTAATAATTTTACACATCGGAAATTTAATTAGGTTGTTTCAGAGTTAGACTCTTTTTTACTTTTGATCCTGGCAAAAGCCATTAAGGCGATCCGATCACCATATGCCGGAACGTTCAGTGCCAACTCCTCATCACTCATGACCAACACTGCATTGCAGGCAATCAGCAACCATAAAAAATGCAGTGTGTTAAATATGCCTTAAAAAATACAGTTGTTTGGGGTATAAGGATATTTAGTGAGTAAGAGATATTTCTTAGTCTACACTTTTTGAAACAAAAACATTTTCCATGGCATGCGTTGTTGTTTTCTACATGAACAGGGCTTTTTTTCGCTCGGGGTAAGCCTGAGTCATTTATGGGAGAAAATAGCACGTGAAAACCAAAGTTGGGCGATACTTTTTACGAGATGTTAGTGAAAGGGTTAATTCATCAGGTGATGTAGCCTTATTAAAAGAATTTATGAGTGGATATAGAATTTATTCAGCTACAGCTATGGATTAAAATAAAACCCTGATGCATCACATTACAAATCATCCATCACATGAAAACTACATGTAGGTCACCAGAAAGATTTTTTTGGTCAATAAGAAAGAAAAAATAACCCTCTAAATTGTATTGAATTTAAATGAATCAATATGGTAAATATGCGTCAATACCCTTGTTAAGCTCCTAGTGGTTTTGTTTTCTTTTTGTCCTTAAAAACAATGTATTTTCATTGAATTTTAGAGATAAAAAGCATGGTTATATTTGCTCTTAACTTGGCCTACTAAAACACGGTATGTACGGTAGACCAAAACTATTGGCCTACTAAAACACGGTATGTACGGTAGACCAAAACTATTGGCCTACTAAAACACGGTATGTACAGTAGACCAAAACTATTGGCCTACTAAAACACGGTATGTACAGTAGACCACAACTATTGGCCTACTAAAACACGGTATGTACAGTAGACCACAACCATTACATTTCAGTCCTCAAATACATGATATCATATGCCGCTTCTAGATTATACTTACAGTATACAAGTAGATCAATTATATAGAGAATAACAGGTTATTGTTCCATCGTTTTGTAATATATCAGGCGAGGCTTAGAATAAAATAACGGCGATGCTTGCCGAGCCTGATATATTACAAAACGATCAGGCAGTAACCTGTTTTTCTGTTTATCATACCACTGACACCACTCACCTCGTTTTTCAAGAAATAATAAAAAAATAATCGCTACGCCCTGGAGCCGCTGCATTCGTTTATCGCGTATGAATCTTTCTAAAAATAGCATTGTTCCTCAACACGAAAAGTAGCGCCATTTAATGTAATTTAATAACGCTGTTTCTTTCTCTTTCTTCTTTAATTCTGCAACAAAACTTTAAGCAGCAATACTTTATTACACAAAATGAAAGCATATATTATACATTTTAAAGGCAAAACTTGATAACCGTTGTAACATGTCAAGGCCAGTCCAGTCGCTCACGTCTTCGCAGTGTGTCAACACGTGTAAATAATTGAATGATGTTTTTATTAGAATTTGGAATATATACAGCGCGTTTGGTTTACTGTGGTGGTTGTTCGTAGATATTGAGGTTCTGCACGTTAAGTCCAGCTCCAAAAAACATGTAATTTATTGGATTTTGGCCAGAAAACTGTGTTTGTGAAACTGCCGGTTGGGTGGAGAGATAAATGTTCATTTCGGTAGTGTTGGCAGAAGTGCATGAAACAGATAGAGTTGTGGGGTTGCAGTAGAACATGTTGCCAACAAAAGGTTTGAACATCTTTTTTGTGTTTGTTCGGAAATTTCACTGTTATTGGTTATTGACTGTACTTTTTTGTGTCCTGTTATTTGCATGATTTCGATGGATGTGATATTGGAATCCTTTAGTTTTTGAACAAGGTGTTTTCTAGCAGAATGATTACATATGTTTTTTGTTTTTTCAAAACCGGCCTCGATTGCCATTGTTTTCAATATCTTGGCATTTTTTTTCACCAAGTTTCTACCGTGATTAAACAGTGATTAAAAATACATTGTCCTTGTTTTTTTTATATAGATTTTTCTGCTTTGCTTTCAGGCAGTAACGTGTGAGGGAAAATCTGGACCACTGCTCCGGAAGATAGAGTATGGGTACTTTGCTCTCTGAGGTTTCCGTCAATGCTTCCCACGATGCTACGCAGGCTCGTATTTATCATCATCATTCTTGCGAATGAAGAGCAGATATGTGGCAAGATATTCATCTAGATAGTCAACTGATAAATTGTGGATTGCCTTCGTTTCGCCTTTCTTGGCAAGATTTTTTTGAAATCGACTGACATCTGCCAGTGTTTTCCGGATAGTGTTTTTGTTATCTTCGGCTTCAATTAATTTTTGTACATCTTCGGTTGTTATTTCTATGGCTCTGATATGTTTTCACTGTTCTCAGTTTTTGATTTTGTTTCAGTAAGGGATTCTAAATAACTTTTATTTAAATTGACATTTGCATTCGTGATTTCATCAAATGGTTCATTAAACACACTCGGATTTCTTCCAAACTGATTGGCAAAGTCTTCCTCAGAGGTTCCTTAAACCGTCCCAAACAATGTCAAACTTACCTCCATCCACAAAGTCTGACATGGTAATGTTTATTTATTGTATTTATATATGTTTTTTATGTTTAAGTCCTTTTTTTTTTTAAATTAGCTTTTAACAAGCCTTATCAAACACAATTCATGTGGCAAAATTGGCAAACTGTGGAAGACGACAAATGTAACCTTAATAATAATTTAAGATTTAAAATTATTTCATTATTTAATGCATATTACATTGGGTTTTATTGTGAAGTGTGTTACTATTTTATTTTTTACAATTTTTACTGCTTTTTTATTGTTTGTTTTATTTGTTTGGTCTGTTTATATTAAGTGCTGAACTTTTGACATAACCTTTGACATTTGATGTTTGCATATGAAGGCGTGTCAAAAAAAAGTAGTCCGTTTGTTACATGACGTCATCAGCCCCATTATATATATATATATATATATATATCCCTCAAATTCAGGGAAAACTTCACTAAAGAGACACATTTAAGGAGATCGAGACATCACGGTTTTGATTGTCCTCGCCTTACTTATACTCATAGAACATCCCCTGAGACTATACTTGGATTATATGTATTAAAATGCATGACCTGAAAAAAAACTATGATACGAATATCTCGAATTTGTATTAGTTCGTAATGTCATAGGTTATGGTATTATACAACACTCGATGTATTACTTTTGTTAGTTTAGCACTGTTAAAATTAGAAACGAGAAGTTTAAGTTTTGTAAAGTAAAAAGCCCATAACTTCCTAATAGAAGAAAAATAAGAAATGAATAGTAAAAGTTTTGTATTTTAATATAAAAAAGTCAATCAAATCCCAGTTAAAATGTTGAAATCCAGGAGTTTCTTCAATTTCGCACTAGCATGTATGTTAAATTAATGTTTTGGGGGCATAATGAACACATTGGACTAAGCCATCAGCAGTTTGAACTTGTCGACAGGAGGCTCGTACAATTTATATTATACTCGACATTTTTTTGTCCAGTTCAACGGCGACACTCATTTGCATGTTAATGTTTAATATTTTAACTTAATTCATACCATACCTTATGATACCTTGTTATGATTGGGAATATTATTAGTCCCTAGATGGACTATCATTCCCCTTGATCTGTCATCGTTGTGGTCGTCCGGTCCGGTTGGGTCGTCTATTCATAATGGTAGTAAATATGCTTTGTATTAAAACGTTTTATTGCCAAATAATGTCCAGTTTTCTTTTGAATTCATCAACACTTTTCGAAGTAACAATTTCATCTGGAAGCGTATTCCATGCGTTTACTATGCGATTTGTGATGGAATTTGAACGGATGCACTTATTGGATCTCCCTCTTTTCAGTTCGTATTTATGTCCTCTAATATCATGGTCGCCATCCGAGAGTGTACACATATGTGAATACTCGAAGTCATCAATACAGTGAATTATTTTAAAAACTTGAATCATGTCACCTCTGTCACGTCTGTAATCTAGCGTTGGAAAGTTGAGCTCCTGAAGTAGCTGTTCATAAGGCAAGTCCTTCAACTCTGGGATTAATCTTGTGGTCCTTTTCTGTGTATTTTTCTACTATTCTTTTGTTCTTTTTAGTCACCAGGAAATATATAATGTTCCCATGGTCCGTAATGGGGCTTATAAGCCCTTTATACAGTAAAAGGATTTGACGTTTAATTAAACACAACGTTTATTTTAATCATTCCAATGTAAGAGTTAACCTTATTTACTGTTAGACTATGATCAAAATTCACATTAGATGTAAAATTTATTCCCATGTATTTCTCTATCTCAACAATGTCAATTTCAACGGTATTCCCATTTGTATCACTCATATAGTTGTTCGTGTCAAAGTTTTTATTTCCTATATGCATTACCTTACACTTCTTGGAATTTAAACGCAATAACCAGTCCTGGCTCCACTCACAAAAAGCATCAATGTCAGCTCGTAAAATTCGTTGGTCTTGTCTGGAGTTTATAACACGATACATTTTAGTATCGGCAGCAAATAGTCTGCAAGCATTTTTCACAGCTTCATGGAGGTCGTTAACAAAAATGACAAACAATAGCGGGCCTAATACTGATCATTGAGGGACTCCAGAAATCACATCACTCCACCCAGACTTGTTACCGTTGACAACCACACGCTGTTTTCTGCATGTCAGGAAACTTTCTATCCAATAGAGAAGAGTCCCTGAAATACCATACGCTGATAGCTTGTGTTGAAGACGTTTATGAGGTACTGTATCAAATGCCTTAGCAAAATCGAAGTATACTGTGTCAACTTGTAAATTTTCATCAAGTGCTTCAGTCCAGTTTTTTAATACAGTTAATAATTGAATAATTTTACTTCTATGATCTCTGCATTCATATTGGCTATCAGAAAGTAGGGCATGCTTCTTCAGATGGTGCAGTATACTCTGTTTCACAAATCTTTCTAGCATTTTACAAATGACCGATGATAAAGACACTGGTCTATAGTTTCCATGATCACTTTTTGGACCTTTGTATAGATACAAGTTACATCAGCTTATTTCCAGTCATCCGGTGTGCTTCTTTCTTGTAGCGATTTAAAAAAACTATATGTAATAGCATGAATAATTGTTCTGCACATTATTTCAGTAACATGGTGTGACAATCATCTGGTCCTGCGGCCTTCGTTATATTTAACGATTTTTACTGCTTTAATATGCTGCCCGGTGTCAATGGTACTTCTTCAATAATTTAATTGGAGTGTGATTTGTTTTTAAAATCAGGTAACCTAGAGTCCCCTTCAACAGTGAACACATAGTAAAAATATTGTCAGGACTTCGGCCTTTTCCTTATATTCTACGTTCCCCCCATTCACATCAGTCCAATCACCTATTCCAGATTTAGATTTGTCTGTTCTTTCACATAGCCCTATAATTTCTTGGCATTTGTCTTAAAACTACTAACTATTCCTTTTTCATGTGTTTCTTGGAGTAATGCATTGCCTTTGATACCTTATTTTTTAACTTGCAACATTCTTCATAAGCACGGTAGCTACGACTTAATGTAAATCTTTTCCATGCATGATACTTCTTTACTAATCGTACACAATAATGATCAATCCACTTTTGCTTCTGTCTAACACCCCCACACCTGTTTCTTCCATGGAATATAATTGTCAATGATATGGTTTATGTTTTTAAGAAAATATTTCCACGATTCATTCACAGTCAAATTTCGCATCTCCTCCGAATTAACATTGTCCAAGTACTCTCTACAAAAATTGTAGTCACCTTTGTAAAAGTTTTTCCTCTGTTTTGTTGCTGTCTTATTATCAATATAATTTCAAACAATAGACTTATGAGGTAACTTGCACCCAATTTGTCCCCATAACTAACATTTTCAAACAACCCTTCATCATTTGAAAGTATCAAGTCTAACAGACTGGGAATTCGTCCTATTCTACACCTAGTATTATCCTGCACATGTTGAAACACATGAAATTGTCGCGTAGCTTTTCAATTAATTTAGAACTTATATGGTTTTCATTATGACACGTAGTCCACGAGCTTCAGTCTATACCTGGAAAATTAAAATCTCCGATAACTACCAAGTTTCTGTGTGATTTGATAGTCATTGTCAAATATTGATAGCAATCTCTCATTATGGTCACTGTTTGGGCTTTTATATATACTCCCAATTAAAGTGTATCCTTCTTATTTAGCCGTATTTCACACCAAGATGACACTTTCATAGGGAGATTATTCAGGTTTAAACATTGGTATACTGGTATACAGTCATAAATTATAACACCTCTTCTATTTTCTGCAACATTACCAACTAAACTATTATATCACTGAATCTTATATTCATTTTCATGTATATATAAAGAGTTTTTATTTTTCGAGAAAACTTCTGTTTACGATTATATCAGGGTCTTGTATCGAAATGACAAAATTGAGCTCATTCACATTGTCCAGTAAACTATCAACATTTGTATAATACACTGACAGTTTATTTTCTTTTGATTAAGTCTGCCTTCCTGTTACAAAAGACTTTTCCATCGTAAAACTGTCAGCTTTATTTGAACTTTTTAGACTGTTTAAACATTCAGAACTAAAAGAACTATTTAAAGAACTATTTATAGAACTTTTAACATATGTACACTCGGAGTTTCATCTGCACTGACCCAGAAATGGCTCGGTCCCTACTGAGGAGCCGCCCAATACCTCAAAACCATTTCTTACTGTTATGTTCGAGTGTGCCCCCCCCCCCCCCCTGGGATCTCCTCTCCAGGTCCCCCGGCCCCCACGTCCTCGACCTCTCGCTGGTGTATATGAAAGTCAACAAGACCTTCGTACTAGGTAAAAAAAGAAATGCACATATTGTACGTCGAAGTACATTTTTTCTACATTACTTCGACGTACACAATTGAACTTCAACGTACAGTTTTAACTGAGTGTTCGCCAATTAGAAGACGCCTTACATCTCTTGCTTTTAGAGATATTTGACATTGAACATTATTATCTTTATTATTTCCCAGCAAACATTTCATATCGGGTCGACATCGGTATTTTTATCGGCCCGAGATCGGATGTGCAACACGACTCGATGTCGGCCCGATATCGGCGATAACGCGTAATTGAGCTAGCATGGTGCCGACATACTTTTAACTATACCCCAGTCCCTGTCTAGCCTCAATTATTTGTAATTGTTGTTGATATTGTTAAGGGCCTACTGTTAAACCAGTTCCTTAAATAAATGAAAGAACACTTTCTTCAAACAAAGTTTTATTTTAACATTCTATTCAACCAATCTTGAATAATTTAAGTATTTGTTAATAATACTATTGACTTAAAGGGACTGTCCAATGGATTATTTTCCTGAATTTAGAAGGCTACTATTTTGATATTAATTAATAACATTCGTTAATTTGAACCATATCCAACTCAACCTTTTGCTAAAAACTACAAAACTAAAGAGCAACAGCCAAATTGTATTACGACTTTTGCGTCTACCTTGGGAAATCCCTTTCTATTTGTATTTCGCGCTTCGTGTCACGTGATTCAGACACAAACAAACAAAATGGCGGAGGCTTCGAAATCTACAATGAGCGAACCAGTAAGAAAATATGGTTTTTTGATTTAATAAAGTATAATATATTAAGATTCCGATCTTATTTTATTTAATTCAACAAGATGAGTTTATCTGCCGTTGAATTTTAGCGGATTGTTGGTCTTTACCTTGCAATTCGACGCTAAATGTCGCTGGTTTACAAATTAGACGATAGTAGACGACTCCAATGCATGAAAATGAGAATCAATTTAACTTATTTTGATTTTATGATTTTCTCGTTTTGACTTTTGAATTTTGTGTTGTTTATTTTGCAATGTACGTTTTTCATTAACTTTAAAATTTTGCTAATAGAAGCCAGTGGATTCTTCCACAGTAAATTCGTGCCCAGATCCCAAAGCACAAATAAGTCAGTGTATTATTTAGTTTTTTTTATTTAGGCCAAAACAGAGGGAGAGATGAGAAGAAGTAAATGCGTGAGACAGCCATCTAAGAGAATGTTGTTGTATTCTCAGGACACAGATTCAGTAAGTTTATTTTAATGCTCTTGTGTGTATACTAAAACACGGTTGACTCGCTGTACTTGAGGAATATTCACTTGCGTCTAGAAATCATCTTCATATATCAGATAAATAATTTAAAGGACAATCAAATTTAACTTTACTTTATTGGACAATTGCCTTTTTAGGACGAAAATCCTTCAAAATTAACTGCCGTAGAAACAAACCCTACACCACTGTCAGCGATTGTTGTTTATTTTTCGCCTGGTAGATTCGCGGTTAATGGGTTAAACAACACCAATATTGAATTTAACATGAATAATTAAAGCTCTGACATAACATTCAAAGTAACAATCAACAACGTATATAACAATTTAAATATATGGAATTTAAGACATGAAATAAAATAAAATGCACAGTAATTTTATAAGCACTGTCGTATTTTTTCGTTACAACAATTAACTGAAGTATAAAAATTCAAATATTGTTAAAGTCTGAGTTTTACAACATTTATTTACCAAAAATCGGTTCCAACATGTAGCGAGAGATGTTTTCTGTCAGATTTTACAAGTAGGTCACGCAGGTATGTTTATAAACAAAGTCCGGAGGGCGCTAATGAAATACCGCGAGTCAACCCGACACGCGAGTTAACCGGGTTTGAGTATACACATTTTAATTATGTGCCAGTTATTCGATAAATTCTCCCACCTGGTCAACCGGAGGGGTATAGTGAATTATGTAGATCTATTTTTGACGAGCCGAACTAAGAAGAAATAATAATATCACCCTTGTCCGCTCTGTGTTGATAAATCATTAAATGCAGGTTTGACTATAACCCATTATGATTTACAAGTTAGAACTATTATTGTAAAGGCCTGAGAGTTGAACAGTGACCTTGGCTAAGAAAGAATAGTAGGACTTTTTGCTTTTCTTCACAATATTTAGGTCCGAAATCTGTGGATGTAGGCTGTGGTTGCAAATAACATGTAGTAAATCAAGAAATGCACTATAACTCATGTGATTAGGTCATGACATTGACATCATGATTTTGTCATTTTATGGTTACTCTTTTTGCTATTATTTATTAGATTTTCTGCATTACCTGGTTTTTATCAAATGCATGATGTTTTATTTGTTAAACTCAGGATTCAAGTCTACAGAAGAGTTAAGGAAAACGTCCTGCCAGAAAGATCCAGAAAGTTGATACATTAGCAGCAATAACTAAGTGGTGCTCTTGTCACAGATGCCCACAATACCATAGAGTGGAAGATCGAATTTGCTGTGGGATGGTCCCAGAATTATGCTCAAGTCACAGAACTGTGAGTAAGATTCATGTATTATGAGTTTCTGTAACTGAATATCTTAAGTTTTGCAGCGTCATATTGTGTTATAACAAGGACTAAGAAATGGGTCAATAATGTTCTACCATGCAAACCTATTAAATATCCCATCTTAAACATTAATCCTGCTATAAAGGCAATTTTGTCATGTGGGAAAATCATTTACTGAATCATTATTGGCTTATTAAAATGAATTTCAGCTAATGCCAACAAAGATGCTAAGTTCTAAGACATTGTGTAGTTGTTTGTCATCTTGCTATTTTATTGAATGCAATTTATGTTTTTACATGAGTAAAGAAAGGATAACTCTTTTTTTTGCTTAAAAATTGTAAAGTTTGCATACCATTTCAATATTTTGTACTCCATTGATCCATTGCATTGATACCATCAACACCTTTCCACCCCTTTATATGAGTCGCGTCCTTAGAAAATTGGGCATAATGCATGTGCGTAAAGTGTCGTCCAAGCTTAGCCTGTGCAGTCTGTACAGGCTAATCAGGGACGACACTTTCCGCCTTAATGGGATTTTTGCTAAAAAGAGACATTTTAACGAAAAATGTCATAAAAGCGGGAGGTGTTGCCCCTGATGAGCCTGTGTGGACTGCACAGGCTAATCTGGGACGACACTTTACGCACATGCATTATGTCCAGTTTTCTCAGAACAAGGCTTATATAATCTAGTGTGCTGTCTCACTGACTGCTGATTGGAGTTACATTTGCAAGAAGTTTATAGTAAAATCTGTTACAATTTCTTTGTAGGAGATGACTCTATCGGTGCTGGATAGGATGACCCTCTACAGTCAGCAGCAGTATCAACAAGATGTGTTTTCCTTTTATGCAGAGACACTAGAAGATGTCAATAAATCTTTCAGACATGCTGCATACAGACAATTTACCATCTTAATGCATGAGAATAACTGTCCCAGCATGTTGTGTTAAATTAATAAGGGAGAAGTTTCCTAGTCCTTAAGGCCAGTATACAGGCTTCGTACCAGGTGAAGGCCCAGTGTTCTAATAATTTTGCATATTTATGCCCCCCTTCGAAGAAGAGGGGGTATATAGTTTTGCACATGTCGGTCCGTCCACCAGATGGTTTCGGGATGATAACTTAAGAACGCTTAGGCCTAGGATCATGAAACTTCATAGGTACATTGATCATGACTGGCAAATAACCCCTATTGATTTTCAGGTCACTAGGTCAAAGGTCAGTGACTCGAAACAGTAAAGCGGTTTCCGGATGATAACTCAAGAATGCTTACGCCTAGGATCTTGAAACTTCATAGGTACATTGATCACGACTGGCAGATGACCCCTTTAGTTTTTCCGGTCACAAGGTCAAGGTCACAGTGACTCAAAACAATAAAATGGTTTCCAGCTGATAACTCAAGAATGCTTACGCCTTTTGATCATGAAACTTCATAGCTAAATTGATAATGACTGGCAGATGACCCCTTTTGATTTTCAGGTCACTAGGTCAAGGTCATAGTGACTCGAAATAGTAAAATGGTTTCCTGATGATAACTCAAGAATAATTAGGCCTAGGATCAGGAAACTTCATAGGTACATTGATCATGACTGACAGATGACCCCTATTAATTTTCAGGTCACTATGTCAAAGGTCAAGGTCACAGTGACAAAAAACGTATTCACACAATGGCTGCCACTACAACTGACAGCCCACATGGGGAACATGCATGTTTTACAAACAGCCCTTCTTGCTATTCTTTTTCATTGATCAGACATAGAACTTTTCTTAGTTTTGATTATTTTTTGTTCTGGCTCCTTTTTGAAACATTTATATTTATGCAAATCATTTGAGTTATGCTTAATCATTTGGATTTTTCAGTTCTATGCATTTTGTTTTGAAAAATCAATTTGTGTGAAATGTGCTTGTTTATTATTAAAACTTGCACAGCAGTTTTGACATTTGTATGCTTACTTTGGTGTCATTTGAATGAAATGCCACGAGTACTCTGGATTGTAAGATGAAAGAAATAAAAGAAGCAATGACATATTTCTTAAGAATACTATGTAAATAAACTAATTGAAAATCAAAATTCATTTCTTGTATACTTATTTTATTTTCTTGTTTGAACTTAATAGTTTGATTTTTACACTTTTTAGCTCACCTGAACACAATGTGCTCATGGTAAGCTTTTGTGATCGCCTTTTGTCCGTCGTGCGGCGTCTACATTTGCCTTGTTAACACTCTACAGCCGTACAGGCCACATTTATTGCCCAATCTAAATGAAATTTGTCAAAAGATTGGTCTCAAGGATATTTTGGATGAGTTCAAAAATGGTAACGTTTGCTTGAAAAGACCGTTCATAAAAACAGTCAATAGTGTATTACCTGTTTTTATTTTAATTTTTTATATCTTTTGCTTTTATTCAATTTTAAGTTTGCATTTTGATTTTTTTATTATGCCCCCGTTCGAAGAAGAGGAGGTATGTTGTTCGCTCATGTCGGTCCGTCCGTCCACCGAATAGTTTCCGGATGATAACTCAAGAAAGCTTACGCCTAGGATCATGAAACTTCATAAGTTCATTGATCACGACTCGCAGATGACCCCTATTGATTTTCAGGTGACTAGGTCAAAGGTCAAGGTCACAGTGACAAAAAACGTATTCACACAATGGCTGCCACTACAACTGACAGCCCATATGGGGGGCATGCATGTTTTACAAACAGCCCTTGTTTATTTTTATTTTGAGTCATTTTGTTTCACACTTGATATTTGTTAGATTAGGTTTCTTAAAATACATTTCAAACATGACATATGCTAATGCATGAAAAAACATTTCGAAATCAATAAAAAAGCAACAAGTTGCTGTTGAAATTTAAAACAAGGGACAAAATTGTCACAAAACCAGGTTTTCATTGTGAAAAAAAAATCTGATAAAGGGAGAAAACTCAAACTGAACTTTTGAAATGAACAAACCAAATTACCCCCCTTTGTAAGTTTGTTTTTTAAAAAAATCTATTTTTAGTCGTGGCGACCTTGACATTGGAGATATTGATGTGATTCTTTCGTGCGACACACCGTCCCATGATGGTGAACAAATGTGCCAAATGATTTTAAAATCTCACAATGAATGACATAATTATGGCCAAGACAAGCTCATTTATGGCCATTTTTTACCTTTGAACTCAAAGTGTGACCTTGACCTTGGAGATATCGACGTAATTATTTCGCGCGACACACCGTCCAATGATGGTGAACAAATGTGCCAAATGATTTTAAAATCTGAAAATGAACGACATAGTTATGGCCCGGACAAGCTTGTTCCGCCCGCCAGCCAGCCCGCCCGCATTCGCCAATCTAATAACCAGTTTTTTCCTCGGAAAACCTGGTTAAAAATAGTATCTTATTATTGTTCAACCATGTTTTGTATATTGTGTGCTTTCTTTATGTAGTAACCTGTGCAGACCGTCTACATTTTAGCTCAGCCGATTTTTTCCTTTCTATTAAATTGATATACAATTGAGGTATTTTATTCAGTGTGATATGAACTTGATCCATGAAAGTTTGATTTTTTTTTTTTACAAATTTTGTATTATATTCATCTGGTGTCAGAAAATGGATCGAACTCAATACATGCACATAGAAATGTGACAGGAGTTGAGAACTCATTGAAGTTGGTTCGAGTGTATGATGCTGGCATTTAATTATTTAGGTGATTTGCATTTCAAATGAGTATGGCCATTAAAAAGTATTAAATGTTGATGTGTAAATAGAACACTGAGGCATATCTGGATACACTATCACATTCATAGTATCGATAATTAAAGAGGAAACTACTCTCGAGGTCAATTATAAGAGGCTTAGAGACATTGACTACAATGGTTTATTAAATACAGGTAATAAAGAAGACAATGAAAAACACATATCGATAATCAAACAAAAAACTAAACATTTTGTAAGAAAAATTGTGTTCTTTACATGTGTAACAAGAAACCGGTGTAGACTGGTGATGCTCCCCAAAATATTTTTTTTGTCACAATATTGTACTATATATTCAGATAAAAGGAAACGTCTTAAGGGGCATAACTTTGGACAAAATTATACAATGGATGGATTAAAGCTTCATTGAATTCCGGTCAGTAGTTGGGGAGAAATAGCCCGGACAAGAATTGCACTATATGTACAGTTTATAGAAAATTTCAAAGGGCCATTACTCTGTGAAAAATCATCCGACCAGAACCGGCTGATTATATGCACATCTCCTGTTGGAAGTGAAGCTTCCCATCAGGTTTCATTGCATTACTGTAATAAGTTGCTGAGAAATAGCTCGGACAAGCATTGCACTATATGTACAATGGAAAATTTCAAAGGGCCATAACTCTGTGAAAATTCATCCGACGAGAACCGGCTGATAATATGCACATCTCTTGGTAGTGAAGCTTCCCATAAAGTTTCATAGAATTCCAGTCATTAGTTGCGGAGAAAAAGCCCGGACAAGAATTGCACTATATGTTCAATGAAAAATTTCAAAGGGCCATAACTCTGTGAAAAATCATCTGAAGAGAACCGGCTGATAATATGCACATCTCCTCTTGGTAGTGAAGCTTCCCATAAAGTTTCATTGAATTCCGGTCATTACTTTCTGAGAAATAGCCTGGACAAAAATTGTGCACAGACGGACACACGGACGGACAGACGAAGCGGCAACTATATGCTACCCCCAAAATAAATTTTGTGGGAGCATAAAAATGTATTGATAAAAATCGCACAAAATATAACATAAAAAAAATATTTTATGCTAAATTCAATATTAAAACTTCCTAAAAAATGTAATTGCATTGTACAACCAAGAGCAATCATTATTTATAACATAATGTAAGATTGTACATTTTCAAAACACTTCTAAAATCATATTAACACTAAAGATGTGAAACTTAATAGTTATCTAACAAAGATAACTTCTGCGTCAACTTCAAATGAATATCAAACACGTCTTGGGCAACAATTCATTTTTTCGCTTTTCTCAATCTAGAGACATGCTGATCTCTAAGTATTGATGTAGGTGGAGGGGTGACGGGGGCTATAGTTGACCTAATTCTTTTGGAGTCTTCAGGCAGCTGTTCACATTTGCCACTTATTCTTTTCTTGCCTATGGTGAATTCATTTATAACTTCAGTGATCAAACCGGTTATGTATGTTTTTTTCACAGGCCTTGTGCTCCAATTACAAGCCGCTTTTGAGTACACTTTTTTTCTCCTGAAAGATTGTTTTATAACTGACACGATGTTTGAAAAAATGAAATGACAATTGCTAAAACAAAACAAAAGAATAAAGATCTATAGACAATATATATGCCATAATATAAATTTACTGATTCAGTGCATACTATGCTGCAGTAGTTCTTTTATGACAGGACCATTGTTTGCAAAATGTATACTTATTATTCATATCACATGAATGTGTCAAATTTGAGCTTAAATACATCATGTTTGTAAATTCAATTTAATTGTTAATAATAAAAACTTTCAATAAGTAAACATAAATCTGTAAATTGATCCTTACAATTCAAAATTTAATAAAATCAGGAAATGTGTTTGTCAGAAACACTATCTCCCCTACTGCGCCACATTGATTTATATTATCATTTGGTAGGTTCAGATGAACTCTTTAAAGCTTATTACTTCTCTTGAATTTGTTTTTTTTACCTTGACCTTGAAGGATTATCTTGACCTTTCACCACTCAAAATGTGCAGCTCCATGAGATACACATGCATGCCAAATATGAAGTTACTATCTTCAATATTGCAAAAGTTATGGCAAAATGTTAAAGTTTGAAGCAAACAAACACACTAACAAACAAACCAACATACAGTGCGAAAACAATAATATAAATACCTCTCATTGCCTTCTTTGTCCAACAAAACAGGACGATTCAAGTGTTTTGAATAATCTATTGCTGCTAACTGACACCTGCATAGCTGAAAAAAATTAATTTTAGAAATGAAACTCAGAAAATATCATGCAACTCATCATGTGAAAATCTGCCTTTAGGACTTTGATGATGTTACACTAGATATAAACTAATTCAACACCAATGACTTGACATATTCATAATCAGAATTCATTTCTTGATTAACTACTAGTTGTTTAAACATCCTGTGAACAAAAATACAAAAATCCTGTTCATAAATAATTTTACTATCACATGATGAAACAAGAGCACCTTGTTACGGTAGTTGCAATAATCCAACTCCCAGCTATTGACCCTCCGGGTCTATGAGCTGTACGTATGTACTCATAAAAGCTCAGAGCATTCAAGAAGAACTACGCGTTACGAGTGCCACACTAGGCCTCGAAAGCTTGTCATAATTTTTTTATTAGAGGTCACAGGGACATTGACCTTTGACCTAGTGACCGAAAAATGGGTGTGGCGTCTAGAACTCATCAAGGTGAATCCACATTTGAAGTTTCACAGTTGTAGGTGGAATCACTTTGATTGTAGAGCAAAATGTAAAAGTTTTAGCACGACGCCGGCGGACAACACGACAATGAGCAGCTGGCTGACGACACAACAAAGACGCGCTGGCTATGACAATACCTCGGGTTTTCTCCGAAAACAGCCGTGCTAAAAATATATTCATATTTTAGTCATTCAGGCAGTTTATTACGAGACTTGTCACAAAGGGTACATCATTTTTACACTATTAAAATGTAAATTCTAAAAAAGAAAGAGCATAAATTCCTTAAAAAAATCCTTTGTTCAATGAATGAGCATGTGTTCATAAAATAAAAAACAAACACTTTAACAAGTGTATTTTTTAAACATTTAACTTTTTATTTACCTGAAACTGAAAGCATTTCGCTTTGGTTTGGAGCGTATCAAAAGATGATTGTTGAAGCTCTCTAGTTCAGAAGTAGTTCTGAAATTTAAAAGCATTGTACATTTCAAAAACAAATCTTTTATACTTATAAGGGTTTGTGTGTGTGTAAGTCAACTCGTGTTCATTATATAGCAAAATAATTACGGGTATTTATAGAAAAGTAGCTATGAAACACAAACTGAAAATGAAGAAGACTTACGCATCGATCAATTTTTCCATCATTTTCTCGTCCTTTTCAATCCCAGTAGCTTCTTTAACTCTTCTCCATCGATCACACTGAATACCAATGTATATCATCCTTTCACTTTTATTACGCCTGTACCTTGCATCTCTTGTTTTTTTTAGTCTTAGCGCTAGCACTTGTTTTTGTCCGAACCATCTTGAATTCTTTTCGACCGCATATTCGTATTTGTGAAAAGTGATTTTCCAATAAAAATATTGATTTAAATATGAAGTATATTTTATTGGTTTATCAAAAATATTCAATGAAAATCAATTATTTGCTCAACAAGCTAAATCTCTTTCTTTAGAAATAATGTAATTTATATGCCAAAAATAAATGACAGTACCATGTACCACGTGACTTGTCAGCTGATTTTCAGCTACATTTATTTTTAGGTCAAAAACGTCGAGCGGCGTTTTTGAAATATAATATGGAATTCCCATCCGCTTGGGCTTATGTGTTGGTTTGTGTTATACTTCCTTTAGTCTGCTTTGAGTTTTTATATCCTTAAATCAAAAGCGATAATCGTTTTTAATATCTAAAACAATAATTTTATATTTTGTTCAGACCATAATCCATTGGACAGTCCCTTTAACTGAAAATGTAAATCAATATACTTATGTATTTCTCATTCCAACATTTTTATTCTAATGGTGTAAAACATATTTATATACCAAAACTAACACAAAATGTAAAACAAATTATGTAAACAGTTTATATAATTCTACTGGTACAGCAACTAAAAAAATAACATGGTTATTCAACGTAGGCTCATATTATTAGGATATTCATTCTATGTTCAAACAGGGTTCCACGAATTAACGATACTGTGCAATTAAAAGTGATATTATGGGCATTTTGCACTGTTGAATTGAGCTGAAAAGAATTAACAGGTCAACAAAGTTAGTAAAATGTGGTTACTGATCAATTATCTGCAAGTCATCTTGCTACCAGTTGTTTATAAAAATATATTTTATATTCGATATTCTTTCGTGACCCACCCGTTCCTGTAAGCCGAAATGATCCCTAAAACAAAAATTATGTCTTTGTGTCGTATGAACGAATCTGCACTAAAACTAAATTTAGGTTCAAATCGTACATTCATGATCAGTTGTCAAACGAAAGTACGGTTGATATTCAAATGCATTATTTTTCTCTTTCCGGGATATTGTTTTGGTATGTTGATGCTGCATTAATAAATATAAGTGTATACGAAGTGAAAACACCAAAAATAAACAACGGCTGCGATAGACACCTATAAACTGTTAGATGCCCACTTTAACCAATAGCATTTCTGAATAATTTTTACATTACAATGAAGACTATTTCTGAAAAAAAGGAAACAAGCCGGATGTAATTTTGTATATATATACATATTTTGAACAGTGACGTTGTCTTTTTTACACATACTATGACAACTTACTGTGCACAGCAACAAACAATCGAAGTTCTCCAAAAGCTGCCTTTCGTTTCTTTCCATGCCTGTCATACTGCTTGGCGACCTCATTTGACATGCAATGAAATAAAACAAACATTAGACAGTCGCAACAACATGTGACATTAAATGACAGATAACAATTTCAGAAAAACAGCGTTAACAAACATTATCAAATCTTGTGGATAAACTATTAAAATTGATTCCTAACCTGAATAGCTAAACATGTTCAGGCTGAGTGTTTTTACCTTGATAATTTCGAAATAATTCAATGCAACTATCTCCCGCATATTTGTATGATCATACAGGACTTAATATGTATATTTAAAGTAAACTATTTTAAACGTATATTTAAAGAAATAATAATATGAAAAATATCTTTATTAAATGAAAGGTATTTTATAATATTATTTAATATAACTTTATAAAATTATGCGCTGGACCGTGATACTCCGCCCGCATGGTCAATAAATACTCACAATATGCTTGATAATTTTATTTTTAAAAAGGGTAACATTGAATCGTCTTCAAATTGGTATATAATCTATTTTAATGCATTAAATACTTGAAACTTCTTTGTACAATGTTGGTGTTTTTCAATTTTGATAGTTTTATTCATTTTGTCCTCAATTACAAAAGAGATTTGAAACATTTATTATGAATAAATCTGAAGGAAAAGCGGTTCAAGAGACGAGTATTTTGATTGGCTGTTCAAAAAATTTGTGTGTCGAAGTACAAACATGTACGTCGGAGTACAAATTGCACTTCGACGTACAAATATATACTTCGAAGTGTATTTCATATTTGTACGTCGAAGTACATTTCTCTTGTTACCTAGTAGGTTTTGTTGACTTTCGACCCAAATGGTACGCCATAGTAATCTGCTTGCAAACGCAGCACGTTACTGTGTCGTCCAGCTCATCATCATCGGTGTCCGTGTCCATGGCAATATAAGGTTGATTTATTTGAAGACCACTCGTGGATGGTAGTGGACTGCTGGGCGTTATCTTGCTGGTGTCGTTGAGCTCCTTTCTCTGGGATCTGTATGTTGCGAGTTCATTTTTATACGAGTCTAACGAAATTTCTTGTCCTCCTGACTTTGGTTTGTGCGTCCGTGGTTATGTATTGTTGCACGGTTTGGCAAATGCTGTTTTTCTTTGATGACGCTATGTTTTTTTTAATTAAGAAATGCGAGCACCGCATCTTTCCCGCCCTTCAGTGCCGCTACTTTGCGAACAGGACTTGCTTCGCGGAATCCCTGACAAGTTATCAGCTTCTCGGCAGATATCGCGTTGCTTGACAGGGGATGTATTCCGGTCTTTCTGAATGCTGACTGGGATTATATGCTAACTTTGCCATGTCAAAACGAGTTATTTTCTGACCCATGTGAGCATTCATGAAAGACGCGCATTCATTGTATTAGTACGATTTAAAAGGCCCAAAGATACCAACATCCTAGGGTTGAAGCACATGAGATGTGTGGGTTGGTAGCTCAAACAAAACCACCCGATATTTGCTTGCCCAATCAATCTTGGTTCACGTGAGATGCGTGGCCGTCGTAGATAACAAGAACTGACTGCTGCAGTCCACTGGCAGGGACGTGTTCAAGGAATTGCGTCTTTAGGTACTCCAGAAATACGTCACCGTTAGACCATCCGGAGTCTGACACAGATCCAGCGGGTGTTGTTGTGGATCTGGGAATGCTATGGCCTGTGGTTTGCTGCTGACGGGAGCGATAACATTGGGTGGTCTGTGTTCAGGCTGAATTCCAGTTTCGTCAATGTTGAATATAAGATGTGGCTTGTCAAGGTGATTGTGTTGATGAAGGGAAATTTCTAAATTCTTGAAATACTGCTCTAACACTTGTGGGGTTGTTGACTTAGCGAGGTTGATGTATAATGCTCCCGGCTTTAAAGAAACTATACTGTTGTCCCACCTTTTTCTAAATCGTATAGCCAGGTGTTGCTCATTGGTGTGTTATCCGGTTTTCTTCGTGAAGCAATTCGCCGGCCAGCTGTTTAAGTTTGGCATTCGTTATACCATACTCTAACTGGGACAACGTTGTGATGCGCTCAATTAGGGTTTATTCTTCTTCTTGGGTCATAGCTCTCCATCTTTCATTCGGAATCTCTGCGTTTACAAGACTCTTAACGCGATCCCTCAATGTCTGAGTCGGAACTCCGAAATTGCGCGCAGCAGTTTTAATTGCTAGACTCTTTTCTTTAACTGCCTTGTAAGCAAGAAGCAGGCTTTCTGGATTTTATTTTCGTTTTCCAGCATTGCACTTATGAGGGACGGGCTGAAAGGCAAAATTAATGCTACCTAAATTCTAAAATGTGTTTCATGTGAAGCTCGTATGGTGCATGCTGAACTTTCGATCAATAGCTTCAATGTTCGATCCCCTCTAAATGAAGTTATAAATATCTGCTCATAAACTCAACAATCTGGTTCGCTGAATGGAACGGACTCGACAGTTTTTTTTCTAGCACACAATTCGGTTGAAATAATGTGAAACTATTTTGGTTAAAGTCACTATCAGGCTCACCAATACATACGGCTACTGTATTAGGCTATATAAAAACATTCGACAACAAGTAGTAACATACGATGGTTAATTACAATAGGAAGACCCTAAAAACAAGTAACATTGATGTAAAAACGTTATATTACAAGCATTCGGCAAGTTTTAAGCATCTAAATATCTAAATATCGTTCCACGATGTAATCTACTTTCGCTTTCGAGTCAGGATCGGATTCATTCGGGTTGCGTTCATTTGCATAATTAATACAAGCCATTTTCTCATTCGCTTAGTTCCAGTTACCCAGAATTCATTTTGATTTCACAGAATGATTATTCATGAGAGCTACGTAATGCTTCCGACGCTTACCGTATCCAATCTCTTGTTCGCCCGTAAATGTTCGGATATTTCACGGGAGATATAAATGGAATTATTTGTGGCCACAAAAAAATAAAAACGAGCATTTTGTATCTCGTTAAATCCATTCTACCAGACAACATCCAACGTTGAAATTTTGCATTTTGCTAAAAGGAACATTGATTTTTTTATGGGTTAGCTTTATTTAACGAAATATTCGATATTTTTGAGCGTGATTGTTACTTTAAATTGCCATTCGTGGCTCAAACATAACACAATATTTTTTTACATTAGATCTGCACTATGTGCCGGTAATACCCGGAAATGATTTGACATTACCTCATTAAGGAAATGGATTTCAGTAATATTTCAGTGCAACCAAGCTTGAATTAAAGATTAAAAAATTTAAATTTGATTTTAATTTACTTTTATGCAAATAAGTGAACATGGTTTAGCGTAGACTTCCTGACATTACCTATACTTTTAAGCGCCTAAAATACTGACCTGATTTGTGAGTTACTTCCCTTCTGTGTAAACAAACGACAACATAGTTCCAAATCGGATTTTTAAGTAAATTTGGGTCAAAGGTTAGTGATTTAAATATTGTTTGGTATAATTTAGCATAAATATGATGATTTTCAGCAATATACCTCCCAGCTTATGACGTATCTTTTTTTCTGTATTTTCTTTCTCAACTGAGCTGGGACATCTTAGCATCCCGTCGCCAATATACCAAAGCAGTACTTATGTACATAGTCATCAACGACCTGGTAGATATCCGAGCCCAGCACATACTGATTCCTACTGGAGTACACACCAGGGGCCACGCCAACAGATACTTACAACCATTCACCAGCGTAAATTCCTACAAGTTCTCCTTCTTCCCCTCCGGAATCCGACTTTGAAACAGCCTACCAGAAGGAGTCATCCACGTTCCTAGAGGTCTTCCAGACAAGGATGTGTGCGCTGCGTGAGTAACTCTGGAGCAAGATGTTTTAACCTTATTTAGCTGCACCGATGTTCCCTTCACTTATGTACATATTCACAATTGTAAGACCAGCGTCTTAACCACTCTGAGACACTAAAATTTGCAGAGCAATGTTTAGATTACAAGGAAAAAAGGAAAATTAATGTCAAAGAATAAAATCTATATACAAAATTGAGGCAATTTAATGAATTTTAGGCACTATGATATTCACAAACAAATATTATCATTGAGTACAATTGGTTCATGTTGAGGCAGATAATTATTTCAATTTAATAACTTCAATAAATGCCAAAATGGCTCAGCAAAATCCGTATATAAAACAAAGCGTCGCATTGTAAACTTCGATGTTATAATCATGGCGGACATCGGGACGTACCGAGCTATAATCGGGTGTATGACGGCCAGGTCTGGGTCTATTTTGGACCAAGACGCACTTTGGGTGATTGGCGTTTTCGGCTTTATTGTTATTCTCCTCTTTATGGCCGGCGTCGAGTTAAATCCGGGACCGTTTCATGTGATAAGAATCTTTGTATACATTAGAATTTTCAAATTATGATATCCCGCGTATCAAACTTTTTTGATATAAAGAAGTTCAAGTCTTTTCTTTTTAATAGTCAATGTAGTTGATGATAGAACCGACAGAATACGATGACGCAGTGCTAAAACACAAGTCCCGAATATCGAGCTGGGTCCAATGTCGAGCCAGCTCTGACATCGACATTCGGCACAAGTCCCGAATATCGACCTGGGTCGACTGTCGAGCCAGCTCTGACAGCAACATTCGGAACTAGTTCCGAATATCGAGCTGGGGCGAATGTCGTGCCAGCTCTGACATTGACATTCGGCATTAGTCCCGAAAATCGAGCTGGGGCGAATGCCGAGCCAGCTCTGACATCGACATTCGGCAATAGTCCCGAATATCGAGCTTGAGCGAATGTCGAGTCAGCTCTGAGATCGACATTCGGCACAAGTCCCGAATATCGAGCTGGGTCGAATGTCGAGCCAGCTCTGACATCGACATTCGGCCCTAGTTCCGAATATCGAGCTCGGTCGGGTGTCGAGCCACCTCTGGCATCAACATTCGGCACTAGTCCCGAATATCCAGCTGGGGTGAGTGTCGAGCCAGCTCTTACATCGACATTAGGCTAAAGTCCCGAATATCGAGCTGGGGCAAATGTCGAACCAGCTCTGACATCGGCATTCGGCACTAGTCCAGAATATCGAGCTCGTCGAGTCAGCTCTGAAATCGACATTCGGCACAAGTCCCGAATATCGAGCTGGGTCGAATGTCCAGCCAGCTCTGACATCGACATTCGGCACTAGTCCCGAATATCGAGCTGGGGCGAGTGTCGAGCCAGCTCTGACATCGACATTCGTCACAAGTCCCGAATATCGAGCTCGGTCGAATGTCGAGCCAGCTCTGACATCAACATTCGGCACTAGTCCCAAATATCCAACTGGGACGAATGTCGAGCCAGCTCTGACATCGACATTAGGCTTAAATCCCGAATATCGAGCTGGGGCGAATGTCTAGCCAGCTCTGACAGACATTCGGCACTAGTCCCGAATATCGAGCTGGGGCGAATGCCGATGTCAGAGCTGGCTCGACATTCGGCAAAATTCCCGAATATCTAGCTGGGACGAATGTCAAGCCAGCTCGGACATCGACACTCGGTAAAAGTCCCAAATATAGAAATGTGTCGAATGTTGAGCCAGCGCTGACATCGACATTCGGTGCTAGTCCCGAATATCGAGGTGGGGCGAATGTGGAACCATCTCTGACAACGACATTCGGCACTAGTCCAGAATATCTAGCTGGGGCGAATGTCGAGTCAGCTCTGACATCCACATTCGGCACTAGTCCAGATTATCGAGCTGGGTCAAATGTCGATCAAGCTCTGACATCGACATTCGGCAAAAGTCCCGAAAAACGAGCTGTGGCAAATGTCTAGTCAGCTCTGATATCGACATTCGGCACTAGTCCTAAATATCGAGCTGGAGCGAATGTCGAGCCAGCTCTGA
The DNA here is from genome assembly GCF_020536995.1 of Dreissena polymorpha. Taxonomy (NCBI): domain Eukaryota; kingdom Metazoa; phylum Mollusca; class Bivalvia; order Myida; family Dreissenidae; genus Dreissena; species Dreissena polymorpha. The sequence goes on from NC_068356.1 coordinate 2,588,667, forward strand.
CATCAACTTTCGGCACTAGTACCGAATATCGAGCTGGGATGGATGTCGAGCCAGCTCTTACATCGAAATTCGGAAAAGTCTAGCTAAACCGTCTGATACGATGGTATGATACACATACGACTTTTGGACCTATCCGCACACCATATAAACCGTCTGATACGATCGTATGAGAGGGTTTTTACTTTTGAACCGATTGTACGCTTAACTGTTTGATGAGAAACCGTATGATACGATTCGTATCAGATGGTTAACGATTCGTATCATACGGTTTAGCGTAAACGGTATCATACGGTTTACACTGAATATTATGGTGTATGGATAGGTCCAAAAATCGTATTCGTATCTATGATGTACAGATTGGTCCAAAAGTCGTATTCGTATGGTGTACGAATATGTCCAAACGACGTATTCGTATCATACCATCGTATCACACGGTTTAGCTAGAACCGTATCAGACGGTTTTGGGGTCATAAACCGTCTGATACGATCGTATCAGAAGGTTTTGACTTTTCGACCGATTGTACGCTCAACTGTTTAATGCGAAACCGTATGATACGAATCGTATCAGACTGGTTACGATTCGTGTCATACGGTTTAGCGTAAACCGTATCATACGGTTTACACTGAATATATCTATAAATTGGCTGATTGGTATGGTGTACGGATAGGTCCAAAAGTCGTATTCGTATCAGACGGTTTAGTTTGAACCGTATCATACGGTTTATAAACCGTATGATACGCTTTAAACCGTGTGATACGCTTTTAAGACTTTTGGACCGGTTCGTACGTTAAACCGTATGATTTGAAATCGTATGATACGAATTGTATAAGACCATTTATGACGGGTAATATTCAATGTCAAATCAGCCAATCAGATCTAAAAACAGATTTATTCAGTGTAAACCGTATGATACGGTTTACGCTAAACCGTATGATACGAATCGTAAACCGTCTGATACGAATCGTATCATACGGTTTCGCAATCAAACAGTTAAGCGTACAATCAGTCCAAAAGTCAAAGCCGTCTGATACGATCGTATCAGACGATTTATGACCCCAAAACCGTCTGATACAGTTCTAGCTAAACCGTCTGATACGATGGTATGATACGAATACGACTATTGGACCTATCCGTATCCCATATAAACCGTCTGATACGATTCGTATCATGCGGTTTCGAATCATACGGTTTAACTTACGAACCGGTCCAAAAGTCTTAAAAGCGTATCATACGGTTTAAAGCGTATCATAAGGTTTATAAACCGTCTGATACGTTTTCTAACTAAACCGTCTGATACGAATACGACTTTTGGACCTATCCGTATCCCATAGTTTTGACATTGAATAATACCAGTCATAAACCGTCTGATACGAATCGTATCATACGGTTTCGAATCATACGGTTTAATGTACGAACTGGTCCAAAAGTCTTAAAATCGCATCAAACGGTTTAATATGGGATACGGATAGGTCCAAAAGTCGTTATCGTATCAGACGGTTTATGACGGGTAATATTCAATTTCCAATCAGCCAATCAGATCTATAAATATATTTATTCAGTGTAAACCGTATGATACGGTTTACGCTAAACCGTATGATACGAATTTTAAACCGTCTGATACGAATCGTATCATACGGTTTCGCATCAAACAGTTAAGCGTACAATCGATCCAAAAGTCAAAACCGTCTGATACGATCGTATCAGACGGTTTATGACCCCAAAACCGTCTGATACGGTTCTAGCTTAACCGTCTGATACGATGGTATGATACGAATACGACTTTTGGACCTATCCGTACCCCATAGTTTAAAGCGTTTATAAACCGTATGATACGGTTCTAACTAAACCATCTGATACGAATACGACTTTTGGACCTATCAGTACACCATACTCATAGGGTTTATAAACCGTATAATACGGTTCTAGCTAAACCGTATGATACGATTCAGACTTTTGGACCTATCCGTACACCATAATCCTGTAACTAAATCTTGCACCAGCTGTGACTTTTTAAAATAAGTTCCCATTTGATTCCAAACTTAAAACGGAGCATACGTTTCTAAAAATTGAAAAAAGGAATAACTTTATATTACTAGAAAACCAACACACCAACATTGATTTTTTTTAATTGTTTGATATTTTTGGTTTTATCGTCCGCTTGTAACGCTACCATGTTTCTTTATCGATTTTGTACAATCGTACCGCTCATTAAAATCACAGATTGTGTTTTGTTGTTTGTTTAAGCTAGAAGAACATAAAAGATACGGCATTAAGAAGAGTTAATGTCCGGGTAAAAAATAAGCTAACACTTTACGTATTTAGCAATACTTGACTATTTATTTTATGAAGAGTGTCGAAAGCGGAAGATAATTATTTTCAAACTGTCGCGTTATTTAAACACTCGCTGATTATAACTTGTACCGATTAGATCGTTTTTTTTCGAGTCTTCTCAGAGAGATACTTATGATATCGTGTCGATTCAATTTTGGTGTCTGAGCTTAGTTTGGATCATATAAAACTGCAGCGTTATCGACCATGAGGACGTCTGATTTGGCCTTATTGCTGTTGTTGTTGCTGTGCTTCGTGACAGAAGAGCGCGTGCTGTCGAGGATCGTTACTCCCGATCAGCTTATGGTGGAGTCCCGGGATAATGGTGTTAACGGTGTGTGTAAATTGTAAGATGCCGCGTGAATATTGTTGAAATGATAACAAATGGCAACAAATAATTACATGTTTTTCTGATTACATTGACGATTTCGAACATGGTTAAATGCGTCTCTTGACTTGACCAGAACATGTTGGCGAATAACTCTGTAATATAAGAAGTTCATTAGTGTTTGCAGGTGAATACATTACTTAAAACTGTCGTATGGAAGGGTGCAAACAATATGCAAACTTAATCGCTGCCCATGCTAAGCAGTTTTTATTAAACGGCAAAGTCAAAGTCTCTGTTTTCACGTTCACAATAATTATTACAGAATTGACGTAATCACTGGTTATTTTAATCAATCTATTATAGATAAACCAGTTTGTACGCCTGGTAACTGCACGAAATGCTGGGTTTACGAAACCATTCAAGGTATCATTTCGTTGTTCAAAGGTTTTTGTTGTTGTTGTTGTTGTTGATGGTGATGATAATGATGATGATGATGATAATAATAATGATGATGATGATGATGATGATGATGATGATGATGATGATGATGATGATGATGATGATGATGATGATGATGACGATGATGATGATGCTGATGCTAATGATCATGGCGACGATGTGAGTGCCGCTTAATGTGTTGTTTTATGTGAGCTTAAGTACCATGAGGAGGAGGATTACACTGATGCAGATGATGACGACGATAATGAAAATAATTCAACAGCTGATTCTGCTGAGGATCATTATAAGGAGGACAATTATGAGAATATATACTTATCACGGCAATTGTTAAGCCTCCGCTTGTAATGACAATGATGATGATGATTAAAATACTGGTTCTGAATATGTTGAAGCTGATGATTGTGATGATGATGAGTATCACTATACTGATGACGATGATTCAGTGGTGATAACGACAACGGCACTGCTGCTTGTGCTTCTCTCCTGTTTTTGTAGCTAGTGTACTACAGGTTTAAATTGCGACAAATTTAAAATCTTTGTTTTAATTATCCTCTACTGTGCCTAATCGCTTCCATCACCACGGTTGATGTCATTCACATCGCCCTGGTGGCGCCCGTAGCGAGCGGCGACTGGATAATTGTACAGGGTGACGTCACAGGTAATGTTTCCCGCCTTAATCTCCCTCTCATTTCGTGGGAAAGTTCTAGCGGTTAAGGCGTTTTACAATGAATCGGAAGGTTCAAGGCTGGTGGCCCAATGATTACCTTGTTTAAAATGTCCGATTGCCTCTATAGCAGATAGTATTCCGGAAAAATGATTGCTTACATTTTTCTGCCAACAGACTGGCATAAATGAAATGGAGTTACGAATTAGGTAATAAGGCTGTTTATCAGTAAAGTTGGTTGATATATCAAAGCTGGTGGGACCTCACTTACTAGTGGCGACAATTGACTCAAAAACACTTTTTATTTTCGCATGGCTGTTGTATTGTTTTTAAATCGTTCAGAGAACAGTGCCCGCGTAGCTATTTCAATGAATACCTTTTTGGGTTTTGATAACACATTAATTATTAGGCTCACCTGTGCAAGACATTAACAGGATGAGCTTTGGGATCGCTTGATGTCCATCGTGCGTACACTTTACATGAAAACGACCTCTTTAACCATTTGGCAGATTTTAAGGAACCATCATAAGAATTATAATTGGGTGGCACTCTTTCAAAGTCTAATTGTTCTGGTTCGTTTTATATTAAGGTCACATCAGCTAAAGTTATATTTAAAAAATAAAAATATTCTCTTCGCAAGGGTCTGGGGGTTTAATATTTTGTGTGCAACATGGAATAGTGGTCCTCGTTCATGTCTGGTCATGTGTCGTTAATATATTGTGAAATATTTATAAGTCTCTAAAACCAAATATCAAAGAGGTTGGTTATTCCAATGTTAAAACATATGGTAGTCTTCTGCTAAATGTATCACCATCATGAAGACAATACCAAATACGCCCATTGGTAACATTATTTACATAGAGTAACATAGAAAAAAGATAGTTTAAAGTCTTTGTTTTTGAAATCACAATGTACCAAGCTTTGATATTTTCTTTGTGACATCGGATTGTTTAACCATATAAAGATTGTTAAACTTTGAGAATCTCTGATAAAGCAAGGGTCAGGGGTTTTAAAGTTGGTGCGTAACATCGGATGAATTGGCCACTGTCTCGGGAGTCACATGATTTATGTGGACGTTAATAGTGTAATACATTTTTTAAATATCGTTCATGCAACAACACGACCAAGAAGTGGACAATATGCAATGGGAGTCATATGATTATATTGTCTACATGAGCTTAAACTTTTAAAATGTGGAAAAAATCAAATTTTGGCATATACGGTACTTCCTGATTCAAAGTAAACAAAATCCCCCTTTCTCATTAATTTTCTGAAAGCCAAGCGATTTAGTATTACAATAGCGTTCGTGAGATTTCAAGCGTAAGGACGTGGTTTCACATTCTGGTTAAAAAACAATTATATATTGCATATGGGACTAGGAAGTGAAACTAGAAATCTGATCACGAGTTCATCTTATACACGTTTGTATAAACGAATCTTTGGCGGTGACAAGGGTTGGGTCTGTGAAAATTCACTAATACGAAAGGTTAATTCTATGTGGTGATATTTTATCTGCAAAGTAAACAGATAATAACTTTCATGACTTCATATTCCGTTATATTATTTTACAAATGTAATATGAGGTAAAATGTTTTCACAAATGTGTTGGAATAGTGATACTAAACTCGGTTATATTTCGAGAGCAGTAAAATGTGACAAATGCTAAGTTATATATACATATCTTATCAATTTCTACCTAACATTTGTACACGAACACCTTCATATTGAAATACGATTACGATGCTTATGTTTACGTTTGTGAAGCCAGCATTTAAATGGTTTAAATATTATACAAAATAAAATTGACATATATATATAGTTATATTTCGCGCTAAAAACATTAAATACAACACTGCAATAATCACCTCTTTGGTGTAACGATATACAAGCAGGTCGGCGTTAAAACGCATTAAGAAAACGGCTTTTATCTCCATACGAAGAAATGTTCATTGTTAACGTTTTTGTTGCGGAATTAGTATCCCAGTTTTGAAGTTCGACAAACAATACTCCAAATGTTCTGATTCCCGCCCTTTCGCAAAATGCGCATTTGTCATAAATGAATGTTAAATTTACGCACTTATGCGACGAAAGCACTCACATAGCCTAGTGACAACATAATAAATAACACACTTTGAACAAACAACGATGTTTTAACATATCACTAGCAATTTGTTTATGATTATCCCACATAAACACTTTAGACAATGTTTTTCTTTCGGTAATTGCCTTGATATTATGTTTGACTACTTGTTTTACCAAAAAAATAGTGTTTTAAAAACAACAACATATTATGGCGGGAACATATTATGATATTTTCAATTGTTATAGTCAGACAGAAATGTGGTTGCTATAGACACATAAATAAATAACATATATCATTAGCATATTTAGCCTGAGATAAATCACAATTAATGCACAACCATTATCGTAAACTGTTCAAAAATGTGGATATTGCGATATCTCAGTAACTACTTACCGGTAATCTGGATTGATAAAGCTCAGTGCATGGATACAAGGCCATGAAGGGTATATGCACGTTATTTCAGTGTTTCGCCATGTTTGCTATTGTTCCAGAAGAAAGAGAAAATTGCCAACGAATCTGGATCCTGCGATAATTCAAAAAGAAATTTACTTCTTATGCCAGGTTGATCAAACTTACTAGGTAGAAAGATGGCCATGTGGAAAATATGATGGTTATTTCAGTATTAACCTCGGATACATACTTTTTGCTGTGATTTAAGAAATATGGAGGAAAACTAAATTCGATATTCTGCGAAAACTCACGCAGTACATAAGCTAGGTTTATGACATATGGGGAATATGCTTGTTTTTTCTTTAGTGTGTATTTTTTGGTCATACATTTCATATACCAAATAATAAATCTGACCATCTAATTTTACAGATGTTTTAACAAACTATATCCACCTTGTTTTCTATGAACTTCGATCCGGGAAGACGGTAATTAATTCATGTGCGTAAAGTGTCGTCACATATTAGCCTGTGCAGTCGGCAGAGGCTAATAACTGACGACATTTTCTGCATATAGTGGATTTTCGCACAGAAGAGACTTCCTTCAAAAGAAAACTTCCATAAAGCGTAAAGTGTTGTTCCTGCTTTGCCTGTGCGGACTGCATATGCTAATCAGGGACGACACTTTACGCACTTGCATTAAGACCGATTTTCTCTCAGGGACGACACTTTACGCACTTGCATTAAGACCGATTTTCTCTCGGAGACGACACTTTACGCTCATGCATTAAGACCGATTTTCTCTCAGGGACGACACTTTACGCACTTGCATTAAGACCGATTTTCTCTCAGAGACGACACTTTACGCTCATGCATTAAGACCGATTTTCTCTCAGGGACGACACTTTACGCTCATGCATTAAGATCGATTTTCTCTCAGGGACGACACTTTACGCACTTGCATTAAGACCGATTTTCGCAGAGCGATGCACATTTTTTGACCACATAACTGCCATTCACAGCCGCCTCCCACGTCCCTCTTTGTGTAACGGACGTTCCTGGTGCAGACTTCGAGAAGGTCTGTTTGATCCCTTACAACGTTGACATGGACAGCTTCGCGTTTTGCCTGAACATCACCCTAACGGTACACTATGCATTCAAATTCAGCTGAAATGTTTTTAACTAATATTATGTCTTTAAAATGTTATTTATTTTATAAGGTGTCAATGCATTTAAGTTATTATTTATTTATTTTAGCTAAACATGCATTGAATGAATTTGCTTTACTTTTTGAGACACTTTGGAGACAATTTCCTGTCGCCGTGGCGTAGTGGATATGGTGTCTGCCTAGCGACCGGGTGGTCACGGGTTCGATCCATACTGAGGGAGCGTTCTTTAGATCTCCCCCATAGACACCAAGTACTGGTTCTAGCCCCAGGAAACGGACTCGAGAGCGTTTCAATAAACCTTAGGCTTTTGATGTTAAATGAATAAGGTAAAACTAAACTAATTTTCTGGGTGGTGTCTTTGGGTGAATTCTTACGAATGCCACAAGAATTGAGATTGAACCTTTGGCCTCCAACGCTACGCGGACCACAAATCCATTAATCCACAGCCATCTAACACCATAACGCATGTACTGGTTTTGATGCGTTTAATTCGAATCTTTGATATTCCTATAAATCCAAGAATTCATTTTACGGTTGTCTTAAATGACAAAAATGCTTTAAGTCAACTACAATGTTTTCCAATTATTTAAGTTATATTTAATTTCTCGTATGAACAATACTGCTCCAATCAACCGACAGTTCGTGTGTGACATGAGTAAGTTAAACACGCGCCTTCATGTTACGCATCGGAAGAGAAACACTTATTTGGATCTAATTGAAAGTATAACAAGGGACAAAATTGTCACAAAACCAGGTTTTCATTGTGAAAAAAAATCTGATAAAGGGAGAAAACTCAAACTGAACTTTTGAAATGACCAAAAAAAATTAACCCCCTTTGTAAGTTTTTTTTTTTTTTTTAAATCTATTTTTAGTCGTGGCGACCTTGACATTGGAGATATTGACGTGATTCTTTCGTGGGACACACCGTCCCATGATGGTGAACAAATGTGCCAAATGATTTTAAAATCTCACAATGAATGACATAGTTATGGCCAGGACAAGCTCATTTATGGCCATTTTTGACCTTTGAACTCAAAGTGTGACCTTGACCTTGGAGATATCGACGTAATTATTTCGCGCAACACACCGTCCAATGATGGTGAACAAATGTGCCAAATGATTTTAAAATCTGACGATGAACGACATAGTTATGGCTCGGACAAGCTCATTTATGGCCATTTTTGACCTTTGAACTCAAAGTGTGACCTTGACCTTGGAGATATCGACGTAATTATTTCGCGCGACACACCGTCCAATGATGGTGAACAAATGTGCCAAATGATTTTAAAATCTGACAATGAACGACATAGTTATGGCCCGGACAAGCTTATTCCGCCAGCCCGCCAGCCCGCCAGCCAGCCAGCCAGCCCGCCAGCCAGCCAGCCCGCCCGCATTCGCCAATCTAATAACCAGTTTTTTCCTTCGGAAAACCTGGTTAAAAATAGCTATGTATTTTTATGATGCTATACTTTGTTTCATCGAACGTATGCATTAATAAAAATAATAAGGACATAACAATAATTCACAATTGAATAATTTTTTTATTTCAAACAGTTGTTTGCAATCAATTATACCATTGTGTTTATTTGAAATAGAAACATTATTAACACAAAAAACATGTTCAATGTAGTTCTAATCTTATTATGTTGCCAATATTATTGCTTATACGTTTCAGCAACACAATATAACGTTTTTGTATGACAACACATGTTACAAGATACCACCTAACCCTACACACATTGAAGGTTAACACTTTATAATATGCTAAATGCTAAGTGATGGAACATAAAAAATAATAGGGATATAATTCACACTGATTGTAACACTAGCCTGACTAACGACTTACCTTTTAATATTTCAATCTATCTTAAACACACTTTCGTATTTTTCTGTTTTTATTTAGTTTAAATTTTCGCATTTCCATTAATATTTTATTCATATAATGGAGGTCAGTTTACCAACGCACACTTACCCGTGTTGGCTGGTTTCCTTACGTCCATTACTGATAACCGTCATACTTGAACCAGAGGTAGCGGAATTAGCTGTAAAATAGATTTTATGAAAATGGCGGGGTGCTAATCTTAGAGTTTCTGTAAAGGATTATGGCTCAATGTCACAATACAGTACAAAGAAACTATAAGTCGAGTCTGATCACTTTCATTATTTACTTTTTATAGTAAATACTTTAAGCAATGGGAACATTACTTGTAGTTCAGACCTTATCCGCCATTATACATTACGGGATTATTTTAAAGTGTAAAGTTTACTTAAAACCATATATCCTTACTAGTTACACTAATATGAAACCAATTTCATTACCAATATAAAATATATACTAAACAATATTTGCGCTAGATATATGTATATTATATTAGGAAAGTCTTGAATAAGATACCTTAATTTTAGCGAGGTTAAATAAACCTGAACTTAGAGCTTCTTCAAGCGAAGCAAATAATCTTTAACAAAATGAAATAATTGTTTTGCGTTTGATTCGTTCAGCTCGTCATTGCTGACATAAAGCTTTGTTTATTATTTTGGCCTTTTTTCTAAAATGCGCGATAGATTGAGATATTGACATAAACCAGTTAAACAAACATAAAACTTAAACATAAACAAACATTTCCTTTAAGATATTTGACAAACGTTGAATGTGAGTTTATAAATTTAGATTGCAAATATAGAGTCATGTTCGCCTTTAGGATATAACAAGAACGGTGGCGCCTTGGAGTTCGACGCAGAAAACGTAGACGCCACTGAGGAGGAGAATTACGGAGAGTACGACGTCGAAACTGAGGGCGATGACGTAAATGAGTTCGATGACGCAACATCCGTCGCTGACGCCATCAGTGACGACAAGAAAATGGATGACGAGACATTACGATTCGGGACACGTTAACAATATCAATTAGGCCTACTTTACTTTACAAGTTATTGTACTTCTTGCACTTAGAATTGTAATTATAGCTCTTCATTACTGTAAAGTATTGGTTACGTTTTGTCAATTTACAACTATTTTAAACCTCGCCTTGCATTAATGCAAATTATGCGCTCTGCATTATGTGGTATGCATATAAAGTGTGCATGATCAAGTTACTTTATGGGGTTCACAAACGGATGTTAATTGATTCAAACACACCGGTAAGTGGTGCTTATTTCAAATAATGTTAAAACATTATTTTTTCTGAAAAGTTTCAACTAGTGCATAAAATACAGTTTTTATTCGGCGTATGGCAATGTAGAAAACATCGGAATAAATTTGTTTTATAAGACGGTGTTCTTGGCCAAAAATTCGATGTGTAATGAATTCCTATACCCAGTTGTGCTGCTTGCAACGTGATATGTTGACACCAATTTCAGACGTATTCAATGGTGTATTCTAAAATGCAAACGTATTTCAATCATTTGCGATATTTGCAAAAATTAAGTTCTTTACTGTGTTTTTTTTTCATTCTGTCCAGCCCGTGTGTAAACCCCATGTGAACCAGCCCGTGTGTAAACCCCATGTGAACCAGCCCGTGTGTAAACCCCATGTGAACCAGCCCATGTGTAAACCCCATGTGAACCACGTTGATCCTGCACCCTGGTATACATTGTATATATAAACACACGTACCACATGGTGGTAAGATCGAAATGCCTCTGTCTGTCAAAGCTTGATTTTTAAACAAAATATACTATTATTATACCACATTTTGCCTCCAGTTGTTGTTTAACATAATAAGTGACTTTTGTATGCAGTACCTACCATTACGAGTCGACGAAACGTTTGCAGTCGAGTTGTTATTGTGTTAATTATCAACACGCGATCAGCAATTAAAGATAAAATCCACCAACAGCGGCCCTATTAAAAGCTATTTCAGATCCTCTTGGAGTTCCTGGATCGCTTTACGAAAACAGGTGTGTGATCCGTCAATGGCGTTTGACGTTTGTGTTCGCTCGTTTCTAATTGAAAATAAAAACAACGAGAAAACATGTCCTCAATATCTATCTTGCAACAATTTCATTCCGATTTTAAATGTTGACTGCGTCCTACAACTCACATTTAGTACGAAATTGTGTATATGATATTTAAAGCGTGAATGATTGATTACAGTTTCACGGACATTTTTTAAAATACAATACTTTTTTGCGCGTTTTTGCGCGTTCACAATGTATATAAGAAAATGATAATAACGATAATGAGTGTATATGTATTACAGCTAAATTTCCAAACTGCACATTAGTCCCCGCCTTCCCGTGTTTTTTTTCAATTCATGGTTATGAATGTATTAGTATACACAATGTAACTTCAAAATAATATCACACATGTTACTGAATCGTTTACTGCTTATGTTGTTCTTCTTGTTATGTTGCCATGTATTTCTTTTTCAAATATATTGTTTTGGCATTTTATATATCGTCATATTTCTCCATTTTAGCTCATAATCATCTACCATAGTAACGATAATAAACGAGTGTTGTCACTTGTTGTGTTGTCCTTAGTAGTGGTATAAATTATATGAGTTTACAGTTAACACCACTCTGTTTCCGCTTGATTTCGTAGAAAGCATAAGGCTTATCGAGATACCATCCAATCTGTTTCGTGGGTAAAACCAGAGCTTGATGTCTTTATGCCGGACAACAAAATTATCTGATTCTCTTCGGATGTGGCGCACCTTAGATAGCTTGTTTCGCCCCTCACTTGCCCATTTTGCCTGTTTTTTTTTATTTTGCCCAAGCTTATATACTTTATGGCAAATGCTGTTTATGTTTCGTATTTTAACAAATAAAAAACAAAAGTTAAGAATTAAAGATGTGTCATTTTGTATAATTTGCAATGTTTAAAGCAACATACAGAATATTTCGTACTGTCAACGCTAGATGTGGTATGGTAACATAGATTTAATTAGATATAAAATGCTCGTTTTTATTTTGTGTGTCACAATATTATATTCCATGTGAATTTCCCACGACGATATCCGAACATTTACGAGCAAACGCGAGATTGGCTTCGGGCAGCATCGGACGCGTGACGCAGTTCTTATGAGTTATGTTCAATATAAGCTATGCTTTTCACTTACCTCTGTGTAAATTTGACACGGATGAGATATATGAATATATATGTTTTCCGCAAAGATTTTTTTGGGGTACTTCGTCGAACAACTGTTAAATTTGTTATGGCCTTAAAGGAGCCTTTGCACTGATTTTTGGCATGTATTGAAGTTTGTCATTAAATGCTTTATATTGATAAATGTAAACATTGGAATTAAAAAGCTCTTGTAAAAAAAAACAAGAATGAAATTAAAGAACGAAAAAAGTAACCCTCAACTGGGCCCGAACCACTGACCCCTGGAGTAATATTCTATCGCTTAGACCACTGGCCATCCATGCTCATACTATGTTTAAAGAATTGGATTGTACCTTGTCCATATGTAAATCCTCATCCTATGAACAAATTAAACCTTCATATTTTTGACGCGTAAGCAATTTGTAATTTTGCCATGCTAACTTGTTAGAAATGAAGATCGATTTCCATGTTAAACCAGGGTTTGTAACAGGGTCTGTCCGAATATCCTTTATTTTGGGAAAGCGCGTTTTAAAAAAGTGTGAAATCTGTCAACTTAATATACAAATATAATGAAGGTGGCACCTGTTGACTAACTTCTCAATATTCGACATTTGTAGACGTTCGAAAGGTCCCAATTACCGGGATTTCAACTTCATTGAAGTTGTCTTAAGGCTTCTGTAACTTTTTTTCGTAGATAAGTTCGTGTGTTAATAGAACTGTAGGCCTCACAACTTTATGTTCGTGTGTTAATACAACTGTAGGCCTTACGAATTTAATAAATTATTAATCCATTTGCACGTAATATACTTGTCTGTGTAACTCAACAAACATAATCAAAATATAAACAAAGCAGATTTCTTTAAATTTCTTTCTATTTCCTTTATTCTATCAGCAACAACAATAATAGTGAACCAACAAAATAACAATCACCAAAACACTAACAAATATAATCAAAATATAAATAAAGCAATTTTCGATTAATTTCTTTGTATTTACATTCTTCTATCAGCAACAGCAATAATAGTGAAACAACTAAATAGCAATCACCAAAACACTAACAAACATTATCTTTATATATACAGAGCATTTTCTTGGTACTAACAGTATTCGATACGAAACAAAAAGAATAATAAAACATGATAAAAATAAATTAACACAATAGCTACAAACAAATATAATCTAACTATTAACATAGGAATTTTCTATGACTTTATGTATGCCTCGCTCTGTGAAAAGGGGGTTTAATGCGAGTGCGTTAGTGTCGTCCCAGATTACCCTTTGCCGTCCGCACAGGCTAATCAGGGACGACACTTTCCGACTAGCCTGGATTTCCGCTAAGGAGAGACTTCCTAGTCAACAATAGATTGAGAGACGACATGAACTATGTGCAATCACAGAGTATGAGAAACAATTTAATATTCGGCAATATCCCAGAGGAAGAAAATGAAATGCCGACAAAATGTCTCAATTAAAAAGTAATTTTAAAATAATTACAAAAATAAACGGAAAGCATACAATCTTAAACGCTGTAAACAATTCAAAGACCTTAAACGGAAAAAACAAGGAATTTTGGAAGTACTTTAGGTCGCAGAATATAACTTGTTACAATAGTAATACGTCGCTCAATTATTTTAAAAATCATTTTCAGAAAATGTTTTCGGACGAAAATCTTACTCATAACGCTAATGCAGAAGAATTTAATTCGAACCATGACTTCGAAAATTTCGAAAATGTGTTAGGTGACCTTGATGACCAAATAACATATAACGAAGTAGTTAAAGCTATTGCCCTCTTAAAGAAATGTAAATCGCCTGGTTTAGATAAATTGCTAAACGAATATTTTATAGAAGCCTGCAATATTTTGGCCGGTTATATAACAACGATTTTTAACATCATTTTAAATACAGGTAAATTCCCGTTAGCTTGGACAGAAGGGCTTATAATCCCTATACATAAGAAGGGTGATAAATCCGATCCTAGTAATTATAGACGTATCACCTTATTAAGTAACTTTGCAAAATTGTTTACATGTATACTCAATCAGCGAATATCGACATGGTGCGAAAACAATGATGTTATATCTGACGCGCAGTTCGGGTTTAGAAAAGGCAGGTCAACTATAGATGCAGTTTTCATACTCCATTCAATTATTGAAAAATATGTTAATATGAACAGACGATTGTATTGTTGTTTTATTGATATGAAACGTTGCTTTGATTACATACATTTAAATGCTTTATGGCTAAAGTTATATAAGTCGAATGTGGACGGCAAAATGTTGCGCATTATACGCAGTATGTACCAATCAGTCAAATGTTGTGTTAGACATTGCAACACATACTCCGAATATTTTAATATAGCAGTCGGTCTAAGGCAGGGGGAGATAACATCGCCGATACTTTTTTCTATTTTCGTAGACGATCTTGAAATGTTTTTACAAAATAGACATAATGCGGGAATAAATATACAATACATATGTTTAATTCTACTTCTGTTTGCAGACGATATGGTTGTCATAGGTGAAACGCCGGAAAATCTACAACAGTCTATCGACCGTTTATATGAATATTGTAATACCTGGGGTTTGCAAGTTAACATTCCAAAAACCAAAATTATTGTTTTCCGCAAACGCGGAGCTATCAAACGTAATGAGCGGTGGGTATATGGTAACGAAAACATAGAAATTGTAAACGATTTTATATATTTGGGTGTAACACTTAATTATACCGGGAACTTTAATCTCAATACTAACACTCTGCGTGGTAAGGGTCTAAAAGCACTTATAATATATTGCTATCAAACTTGAAAAACTGTAGTTGTACACCTAAGGTAGCTTTACAGTTGTTTGATGCGTTTGTTTCTTCAATTATTACATACTCGTGCGAAATATGGGGTTTTTCAAAGTGTAGCGAGTTGGAAAAAGTGCACCTTAAATTCTGCAAAGCTGTTCTTGGTGTAAGGAAATCAACTTCAAATGTAGGCTTTTACGGCGAACTTGGTAGACACCCGTTATATATTAACAGATATGTACGCATAGTTAAATATTGGTTTAAAATAACTAAAAGTGAAAACATTATATTACGATCCATACTGGAAGAAGGTTTGGCTGACTTAAATGATAATAAATGTACTGGTTCGGAAAGGTCAGGGACTTACTATGTAAATACGGATTCAATTATGTGTGGTCTAATAACTCAAATGAGGCAACTTTTTTGTCTTTGTTTAAACAAAGAGTTATCGACGAATACTTACAAGAGTGGAAACGAGGTATTGATGATAATAGGGTACTCATTGTATATTAAGCATTAAAAACAACCTTTTCTTTTGAATCATATCTCGAGACGATTTTGTCAAGAAATCTAAGAATGGCGATAACGAAATTACGCATCTGTGCACATAACCTTAGAATTCAGACGGGTAGATATGATAGAATGGACAGAAATATGCGACTCTATCAATTATGTAACAGCAACGAAGTGGAAGAGAATTTCACTTTCTGTTGAAATGCTCCAAATTTGTCCAAATTAAAGGAAAATATATTAAAACTTATTAGAGTCAGACCTAGCATGTTCAAACTCACACAGTTATTAACCACACAAAGTAAAAGTGAAATGTTCAAGTTAGGCAAGTTCATATCAGAGGCACTAACTATTCGCCAAGTGTATACTTATAGTAATGTATAATTGTGTTATATGTATAACTGTAGTGTTATATGTATAACTGTAGACTGAATTCATTATGATACATTATGCTATAAAGTGATAGGCTGCATTTAACCATGCTGTGTAACTATTGTATGCTGATGTAGTTCTTGCATAAACATTAAGTATAAATAAAATTCGGTATTCTGTGTACTACTAACATTTAACTGTGATTCAAATTGTATTCTGTTTTGTTCTTTAAAGGATACTGATTTATTTTATTGATCATGTTGTGTAACTATTGTATGCTGATGGAGTTGTTGCATTAACATCAAGTATAAATACAATTAGGTATTGTTCGTACTACTAACATTTTACTGTGATTCAAATTGTATCATTTTTTTGTTCTTTAAAAAGATATTGATTTATTTTATTGATCATGTTGTGTAACTATTGTATGCTGATGGAGTTGTTGCATTAACATCAAGTATAAATAAAATTCGGTACTCTGTGTACTACTAACATTTTACTGTGATTCAAATTGTATTATTTTTTGTTCTTGAAAAAGATATTGATTTATTTTATTGATCATGTTGTGTAACTATTGTATGCTGATGGAGTTGTTGCATTAACATCAAGTAGAAATAAATTTCGGTATTCTGTGTACTACTAACATTATACTGTGATTCAAATTGTATTATCTTTTGTTCTTTAAAAAGATATTGATTTATTTTATTGATCAGGTTGTGTAACTATTTTATGCTGATGGAGTTGTTGCATTAACATTAAGTATAAATAAAATTCGGTATTCTGTGTACTACTAACATTTTACTGTGATCCAAATTGTATTATTTTTTGTTCTTTACATAGATATTCATTTATTTTATTGATACAACGACATATTAAAGCAGTTCCATATATAGCTAGATACACTGTTATCATGTTTGTCTAAAATAGCTGTAAAGTTCATCCATTACCAAATTATGATATTTCTCTAAGAAAAAACAACGACTTACTATATTCATGTATTTTGTATTATCATTTTGTTTAACACTAGAAACTGTAAAGTTTATGTGTAATAAAATTCTGTTCTGTTCTGTTCTTTAAACGGAAAATACATTAAAGCGAAAAGTGTAGTCAAATGTACAGGCTAAGCTGGAACGAAACTTTGCGCACATGCATTAAGCCCCATTTTCACAGAGAATGGCTCATTTTAATTTCCAAAATACCATCAACAACAAAACTAAAAGTGAAACAAGATAATAATCACTTTGCACAAAATCTACCTAAATAAAAACAATCACAGAAGTAAATCATAGAAACCATTGACCTGTTACCTAATTATCTTTTATATTTAAAGATTACCATGCACATACGAAAATAAAATATACATTTGAAAAAAAACATTTGCTGACTTAGTGAAATCAGATCAATACCAGTTTATTTGGAAGCTGTAGATATTAAACAAATCAAAACATGCTCAATCCTGTTGATTTATTTACATTTACATGAAAACTACTGTTTTAATGTGAACGCAAGGCGCACGGACGAGCAGTATTATACTGTATTATGAACATTTGATGCTTTCTCTTTTATTTGTTAACTTTGTACCTTCCAAATTTCAAACATATGCAGATGAGGATGTTTTTGCCTCAACCGCAAGCATGTGAGGCACGTAGTCTCCCATGAACAGCAATCAAAACACCTGTACAGCTCATCTGTGGAGAGACAACAATCAGCACATAGCGCTTATTTGGTGTATGCATTTGTACATAAGCAGGCACATTTTTTGGAGATATACTTTTCCATTGTTCAAGACATTTGGCCTTTTTAGTATCGTATCTTCTATTTCCATCTGTAATGCAAACATATCTTTCTTTAATTATTTGAGTTTTGAGTTGACAGTAAATATTATCGATTATAGACAAATAAGTAGATCAATTATTGCATTCTCAGATATTCCAAGGCTTTTTTACATGATTTTGTAAAACAGCCCTGGCCCCCTAACTTTTTGAAAAAAAAATGAGTCGCAAACTTTTTAAAATTTTGAAAAAAAGGGTCACAAAACTTCTGAAATTAAAAAAAAAAACGAGTCATGAACTTGTTAACATCTTGAAATTCAGTTGGTTAAGAATTAGTATAGTAAAAACATGTTTACAGCGAGTTTTTTCTTCTTTATAAAGTACCGGAAAACTGCACTTTCCCAATTAGGAAACAACAAATGTGTTTGTCAGAAACACAATGCCCCTACTGCGCCGCTTTGAATTATTATTTTTTTCATTATATCCCTTTAAAAAATTGTACTTCCCTTGAGAAAAAGATCTGTACCTGCCAAATGATAATATAAAATAGAAATTATCTCCCTTTAACGCTTGCTACTGCCCTTGGATTTAGTTTTTTGACCTATGACCTTGAAGGATGACCTTGACATTGACCTTTAACCACTCAAAATGTGCGGCTCCATGAGATACACATGCATGCCAAATATCAAGTTGCTATCTTCAATATTGCAATTTAGTTATCGCCAAACTTTAACCAAGAATACAGTTTTGGGACAGAATGACAGACAGACAGACAGGCCAAAAACAATATACCCCCGATCTATAGATCCGGGACATAAAAACTACAAATTTATGAAGATATAATATTGACAACTTGACAACACTTAGCTATCAATTTTAAAGTATTTAGGAGCAGAAAAATCAAGTACACCAATTTCCCAATATGAAGACTTCATGACGCATATTTTCCCAATCATGAATTACTGGGTTTTTCGCGCACAATTTTCCCAAATGGGCTAGTACTAGTATTTTCCCAATTGGGCATACAAAATTACTGGTTTAATACATGCATAATCAGGCATTTTCCGCCCTATGCCACTGGTCCGAATTTCGGCCCCATTCCCAATTCAAATCTGGTTGTTTTTTCCCAATTGTAAAATAATTCCCAATTCAAAATAAATAAATAATATATATATATATAAGTTAACCTGATCCAGTGTAGAAAATAGAAAAACATAACATAATTAAATTATCTGTTGCCTTGATTTTGTTTTAAAAACAGTAAAATATGTTTACATGCGATTATTTCTCAATTGAGCCAGCTTTGTGATTAATTGTTTTCCCAAAATCGTATTTTTCACGAGGCGAAATTCCCAAAATTCCAGTGTGGCGTTTTCTCAAAATGGAGAGGAAAAGGCCTGATAATTTTAAAAATGTCTTAAAATAATCCATTAAAATCATATTTTCATAGTTTTGACACTTTGTTTCAACAAATAACCACTTACATTTAGATCAACAATATTCTGACTGGTAAACTCTATATAAAACCATAGAAAAGCCTAAACCCTGTCAATATCTTGTCTTGCTTATGTAAAATATTAAATCAAATTGTAAATTCGAATTGTGAGATCGCCATTTTTGACAGTTTTAAGCACAAAAAGTATAATTTTCACAGGAATAAAATGTATGTTTTGTCAAGTATCGTGGCCTTGCTAGATTTGTGAAATGTCCATGTCGAAATTGTGAAATGGCCGTTCACGGCCATTCTCCCAGAAAACAACAAGGGATGTGTTAAGTTTGTCAGAAACACAATGACCCCTACTGCGCCACTTTGAAGCCATATATTTGACCTTTGACCTTGAAGGATGACCTTGACCTTTCACCACTCATAATGAGCAGCTCAATGAGATGCACATGCATGCCAAATATCAAGTTGCTATCTTCAATATTGCAAAAGTTATGACCAAGGTTAATGTTTAGTGACAGACACACAGACAGACAGGCCAAAACAATATACCCCGATCATTTGATCCGGGGGTCATCAAAAAGCACTGTATTCTTTTATGCGATATAACACAGTGTCTTGAGGAACATCTAGTGGTGTTGTATTCTTATGCACAACTACCTGACTGTTGAGTTGTTCATGCTGGACAAGTGTACTTTTCAATCCTGTATAGGACAATTAAAGAAATAAGGCCATAACAACTTAAATTCACTTTGGCAATACATGTGTCATGCATTCCAGAACTTAGTCTAAACATCCCAATTATACACCCCCCCCCCGTCAAATCAAACTAAACAGTTGTCTAGAGCCGGCCCTGGAGGCTGGAATAAATCTCAATGCACCATTTAGGTGGTTGGTTTACCATGTTTACTTACCAAGGCAAATGTAGCCAAAGTATCCACGTTTGATACTGAACTGCGACCCGTACTATTCGCCGGCTTTTCCCCTTATACACGGTTTGGATAGAATGAAGCTTTCGTTTCCGGATCATTGGCATTATGTTAATTTAGACTGATCATTTTAATATCCATAACCATGTTATTCTAAAGGAAACGGTACGTCAGCATTATCAGACAATTGACTCTATAAGCGCCTTTCAAAAAGGTTCAATTTGCGGCTAGATAAGACTTAAAGTAAAGCTGGTGCGCAATCGAAACACACGAATAGCTTTTAAACGCTTATCACTGCGCAGACAAATTTAATAAAAAAATAATATCATTTATAAAAAAAGAACAGCGATTTCTCGAAATTTTTTATTCATAAATAGCCTTCTACATACCAGGAAACTATACTGTATATTTAATATACAATGTAGTTATTTTTAAAGTAGCACTAAACAGAATTCTCGTCACTTGTATAAAAAATGCTTAAATCGTGTGATCTGTTAAAATTTATTGAAACCCAACATCCAGAGTTCATATTCGATAGTGCATTTTAAAGGCAGAAAATACAATCAGCTATGCAATAACGGCATAATTCCCTACACGTGGCACAACATTGTCCGCCAAATGAACAAGCACCGTTTAGCGACAGCATCTTTTATTAGTGTTGGCAGTACTAATAAAAGTTTACCGCGGTAGGAAAGGCATCTTTTATTATTAGTAGTAGTAGGCTAAAAAGTCTAATAAGTTTCTATCAGTAGTAGCTAATAAAACAGGATCGGGTGTTCAGAGATAGTGAACAAATGGCGACAATGTGAAAGAACGATTTCGACAATGCGACAACGCAATAGTACGATAACGACAATGCGACACGCGACAATACGATGGCGACAGTGCGATGGTACGATGGCGAGAATGCGATAGTCATATCGTACAGTCGCCATCGTATCATCGCATTGTCGCCATCGTACTATCGCGTTATCGTATTGTCGTCATCGTATCATCGAATTGTCGCCATCATACTATCGCACTGTCGCCATCGTATTGTCGAACTGTCGTCATCGTATTTTAGCATTGTCGTCATCGTACTATCGCACAATCGCAATTTAATGGACTTTAATGTGTAACCACGATGGCCCTAACGGTATTCGGTAGCTATGAGCTTACATTTCTTCTTCGACTAAAAGTATTTTCATATTTCATTCTTATGAACTTCAATACCATGTTAATTGTGAGGATTTTGGTTCTCAAGCGCCAATGATACCCGAGGTCTTGGATTATTTGAAGAATGTTTAATACAAGTGCTGCCAATTCAGCAGAATGTTGGTAGCCGAGCGATATCCGTCATATATAACTCGTACGACTATGTATAAAATAAATTTTAAAATTATTGTGTACAATGGTTATGTTTTATACTACGCATAGTGTACATTACTATGAATACACTGTTACACACGAAAAACCAGGGTAAAACTAGTGTTGCGATTTCCTGATAATACAGGAAATAATCTTTTCTAAACATGCTTATGTGCATGGCTTATAAATGATGTTTGTGCATGATGCTATAAACAAATATGACTATGAAAATATATAAGCAAAAACAGTAAATGCACGAATATTTTTTAAAAAACGTTTAGAACAATTAGTTTGAATCCCCACCGAAATGTAAAATTTAATAATAATAGTAAGCATATAATACTAGTTTTTTGTCAATTTTTGAATCGCCGTTTTCTTAAAAACTGATATGAGTGCTATCATAAAGCACGTGCCGCGTTACTTTATGTTTAGGAGCGGTAAGCTATAAACTCGAAATAAGGGGGGAGGTATGCTCGCTATGTGCTGTTATATTTTCCAGAGCAGAATTCCACACATAAGGCCTCCCACGTGGCAATGTGATAGAAAATGGCATTGCTTACACAATTGTTTACATATATAACCATGTCAGTTAATTTCGCGTTGGGGTTTTCGTTTCCCTTGTCCCTATAACGGTTTGATAAATAAAAAGGGAATTCATTTCAGCGTCTTCGAATGAAAGTAAACGTTTAAATACCTTGAACTTGCCGAAAATCCAGCACCTGGGCCAGAAAAACGAACACACCTAATTTTGAGACAGCATTGTGGTTTCTTTCTGCTTAATGATATATTTTGATATAAGTGTTGAACAACAAATAGTAAATATCAGATACGGTATACGGACATTTGCCCCTTCAGACACTTGCCCCTTCATGAAATCAGGACTAAACGGACATTTGCTCCTTCACTCAAATTCTCAAGGTCGACATTTGCCCCTTCGGGCAATTAGCCCTCTATTGCATTAATATTGATAATAAGAATACTTAAACTAATTAATGTTACAGTTTTTTTATTTAAAGAAGATATTGATCTAGGGAATCAAAGTCAAAGCATCGTAGAAATTAATTATTAATGTTGTTATAGTTGTGAAAATTTAAGATATTTATAAACTTGTGTTTTCAAAATTGGTATGAAACAAGCATGTTGAGATAAACATATTTGGTAAAGAACATTAATAAAATAGGACAATGAACTTACAAAAATAAATATCTCTAAATCTATTTTATGACACAAATAACACAATTTAAATGACACGGTTGAGTTCTGTTTAAATTGAATTCGTTTGAAAGTAACACTTATCAAACAAGAAGAATGACATGCATAAGCTATAAGCATATCATGAATGAACTCTCTTCAAAGCACCATAGGATTCACTATAAAATGCACTATAGAAATCGAGGCGCAAATGTCCGAAGGGGCAAATGTCCACCTTGAGAATTTGGGTGAAGGGGCAAATATCCACCGTGAGAATCTGAGTGAAGGGACCAATGTACACCTTTAAAATTTGGTCAAAACGGCAAATATCCGTTTATTCCTGATTACATGAAGAGGAAAATGTCCGAAGGGGCAAATGTCCTACATTGCTCAGATACTTATTTAAAAAAGATGGCATGTGATTGTTTGGTAATGTTCGCACCCTAAAAGAGGGGCGACCAGGGACATGAGAAACAAGTCATTAACACCTGACGCTAATTGGTTAATCCGTAATGGCCCTACGCAATACTTGCATTACAGAGGCTTGGGGTCCGTGTATTGTCACATGTCTAACAAGTGTAGACTTAGAGGCGAGGATGGGGCGAGGAAGGACCCTTTTGAAAATAATCGAAGTGTGAGAGCCCTTTCTTATTTTTGTGCAGACACATGTTTACATAGCCTTATACCATCATATGTAAGGTAATGTTTCCGCGGTATAGTAATACAGTTTGCTTTACTTTATTCTATGGAGCTGGATTTGAAGAAATGGTTGTAATACCAGCCTTATTTGTCACAAAAACAAAGTTACGCAGTGTGTATCATTATATCAATCTATTCATTCGTTGAGGGAAATTGATAAACACATGGATATTAAATATATATGTTCAGCTGTTTACACGCGAAAATTGTATATTTTCTATATACATTGTAAACAGTGAAAAACAGGCTAGATTCCTGTGTAGGTTTACATTATAATTGAATTTATTATCAAGGTTTGCAATGTCTTTATTTGCATTTATTGTTTATACTCGAATACCCACCAGTTGGTTTTAATCTGTTCAATTAAGCGGCAGTTGTTTGAAATCATCTCCGTTGCTTAGTATCATTAAAATAGTAAAATAAATCGATATTGTTTGAGAATGCTTGCCATTAATAACCCTTTCATTTGTTCCGTCCTGTAAATTACCAATACAAATGAATACAAAATCTGCAATATTAAGATAAAGTAAGCCAAACATGTCACATAATTAGAAAGTATTGTTGTCTTTTGCTGTAATTGAAAGGATTGTTAATCTTCGTATATTGAAAGGCTCCGAAGATTTTTGTGTGATTAGCTGCGCGTAACAGATTTCGTTTTTACAGTTGTTAATTAATTGCTTGCAACAGCTCAAGAAGAAGTTTCAATGAAGACAGTGTACAGTACAAAATGGAATAAGTGATTAAGATCATATTTTACTTCGGAATAAGTTAAACATGCAGCAAAAAGGAACGCCGGACAAAAACCCTCCCGGAAAAAAACCCTCCCGTCAGTTTTATATGGGCCGGACGAAAACCCTCCCATGAATGAACGGGGACAGACAAAAACCCTCCCATGAAAAAAACGGGGGAGGACAAAAACCCTCCCGTGAAATCTGAGCCACGAATTCAAGTACCAACGATTATTTATGAATTTTTAATCCGAAATCCGTAATTTCCGACATTTGTATTTTGTTGTCGGTTATCCGAGATATTTATTTTTTGTAATAGTGACTTCACTTCAATAGGTAACATTACACTATATATCGACTAATTAAAATATTTCCGAATTGAAATGTTATTTTACACCCATTTGACGTCAATTATATATGTTTGAACTAAGATTTTTATTATTACTTAGTATGATAAGAACTACGATATTCATGATTACTTAGTATGCATAACAAGTAGGGTGTTTATATAAAATATATAAAATATCAAATTGTGCGCCGGCCAGTGCATTAAGAACATCAAAGTCGTGTTTCTTTTTTTTCATCATCGCAAAAATTACAGAGGCGGACACAGGCTTCCCAAGACATTCTTTATTTCGTTTGTCTTCACGCAGCTTCATCGCTTCGACGTGAAACTGATCTCCCACATGGTTGTGACTTGTGGTTGAGTGTATTGTCGTCATATTTATGTCCGTGTCTACAGCGCCCTTAGAAGACTTTGCCGCGCGTTGAGAACATTCCCAGCGTATAGTCGATTTTGACGTTTTCTTCTTAGTGTAGACGAAGCCATTGTGCGCGAGTCTCTTCTTTACAGCTGAAGAGGTGATGATTTCCATTTTGGATGTGTGCCGTTCTTTTTCATTATTTTTTATCGAGTGCACCGGGATTGTCTCCCATATTGCCATCGCCCCCAGAAAGACGTGTTAGTTGGTTACGGAGGATAGTGCAAGATACAGGAGACACCCCGTTCCAGAGGTGACCCTGGGTCTTTTAGTGCCCGTTGTATAGCACCTAGTACACTGCACCTCGGTTTAACGTCTCATGCGAAAGACGAGTTAGTAGGTAAGGTGCAGCGGGGGATCGAACAAGCGATCTCTGGATTGTGAAGCCAGTGTGTTACCACTAGACCACGGATTCGCTACATGTGTGCCGTACACAAACAAATTGCTTTTTATATGTTGCAGATTCACAGTATGATATTTTGAGCAAATGTTGTCAGCATTGAGTGATTTTTTCGGATTTATGAATGCAACATTGTGTGAAGCAAATACATTTATCGGCGTTTAATTGCTTTTAATTGATAATGTGATTAAACTAATTAAAAACTAAAAGTAGTTGCAGATTCACAGTTTGCAATTTTTAGTAAATTTTGCGGATTAATGAATGCAACAATGTGTGAAGCAATTACATTTGTCGGTGTTTAATTCCTTTCACGGGAGGGTTTTTGTCCGCAGTTGCAGATTCACAGTTTGCTATTTTGATATATATTATTGTATGCCATTAACTAGTTAATTGTTATGATTAGCTGATAAGTGGGCCTAAATAACCGAATCATTGACATATTTGACAATACAGTATGCTTTATATATTGTCTGCAAAAATGCAATTGAAAACGTTACAGTCAAAGATAAATTAAATAAGTAATTAAGACAAATTAGTTACATGCTAACGAATTGTTAGTTGTTAATAGAATTTTACTTTCATTTTCGCAAAGTTTTCAGAAACTTCCCGGAAAGCACGTGTTTTGCATGAATGAGCGTATGACGCGATTAAACGTTGCAATGTATCGTATTGTATTCAATCTAAATTTAAATTCACTTGTCTATAAATGGCCTCATTTTATGTTTTAATTGATGTTGTTATTATATTGGATTATCGGATATATATATGCACATTAGAAAGCGGTATGTTTACAGTTAATGGATACACATTTTCTTTCAATTTCACACCCCTGAAAACACAATACACACAATGGGTAATTTTGTCGGATTAATGAATGCAACACTAATAGTTATTTTTTTTTTACGGGAGGGTTTTTGTCCGCCTCCGTTTTTTCATGGGAGGGTTTTTGTCCTCCCCCGTTTTTTTCATGGGAGGGTTTTTGTCCGCCCATGTTTATTCATGGGAGGGTTTTCGTCCGCCCCCTATGAAAATGACGGGAGGGTTTTTACCCGGGAGGGGTTTTGTCCGTATTCCAGCAAAAAGTTCGGATATCCGAGGGTAAATATCAACAACAGTTAATACCAATGCCATACTTATACAACGGAACGTCGGCGTTAGCGTACAATTGCCGAAGCGTTCCACTAAGCAGACTCTAACGTACCTCGCCACAGTGTTTTAATATATTCTGTTCTGTATAATCAGTGCATGTAATGATGATAAATGTCGTACGCATATTGAAACATTAATATGTAAAATATTTAAAACTATGCATAAATGAATTCACATACTTATCGGCTCATGTTGTAAATTACGACGTCATTTATAAGTTTATCAAAGATTATAAAAAATCACAGTTTTAACTATTTAAATCTAGTTGTATATAGATCTAGAATTTATGCTGCTATTGGATACAAATACTAATGCCGCTGCTGTTTTTAAGTAAATTCGATAAATGAACGAATAGCTGCATAATTAAAAATAAAAATCATTATAATACTAATTGAATACTATACTTATTTTACTAAATACAAAATTGCATAATTTAGCTCTGGATTTTGTTCATATTTTCATTGGCTATAATACTCGCAGGAACAATTAAATCTTCCTAAGGAAGAATTCTAACTAACTAATGGGGTTATTTACCCTCGGGACTTCGGTTAAAAACCATTGCCCGAGCACACTGCTTAACATAAAACTCTGCATAAAAAAAGGTCGAAAACGGCCATAAAATGGACAGCCCGATTTTACTGGGCTGTACCATTGATATAAATATAAAACTTTGCAGTGTTGGTGCGGTGCCTTAATAAAAATCTATTGGTTTAAAAATATCTATCCTTTATAAGAAGCGTGAAAAAATGCAGTACTTTACAATGGCTGGGCTTAACGCTGTTAAAAAGCGGCGTTTTTATTGGTTGATACACTTTTAAAACGATGGCGCTGATTGGCCGAAATTTCTTATTAAGGATTGCAAGTAGGTCAATCCATTTATAAATAGAATTTTCCCACGGCGGACGTTGCACTTTAAAAAGTAAACAATAATAGTTTCTATGCAGAAAATATAAATGAAAGAAAAGGATGAATACATTCAAAAGAACTTGGACTTGTTTTATAGTTATAAATTACTATGTTTATGTTATGTTACTGTAATTCTTATTAATTATTATTATTTATATGATGTTGTAATTGTATGTTATTGTTTGTTTTGTTTTTTAAGGAGGAGAGAGAGAGAGAATAGCCCAATTTTATATAAGTAAAGATGGTGAAAACACACATACTGTTGTATGTGGCATCATCATTACTAGACCCACTGTTCAGTATATACTGCAATGGGTTTGTTGGAGTCTATAGACTTTGTGATCTGTGTTTTAAATGTTAAAATCCAAATAGGATTATTTTAGTATAATGCTTATAGAAAAAGGAATACACAGATGTGTAATATGTTTGAGAAACAAAATAATAATACTTGAGGGTTTTCCAGATCGCAAAGTGGTTGAACATTGCCACTATATATTTACATACATAATCAAGTACCATTATTATGTGTATATTTAAGGTTTAAACGAGATGCCACACAACAAGATCTAATCGTTGGTGAGATATGTTTGTCTATGAACATTAATTAGTAGGGATGCCAGAGCCTGATTTAACAGCTCTCAAATGTAAAGTGAATTTGCATGTATACTTGCAATTATATGAAAAAAGAAAGGAAAAAAGACAATATATAATAACACATAGGGAGTATAACTCTCAGATATATATTAATGTTGCAATTGAGTATTGAGTTATTAAAAATGTAATGTTTATACATTAATGTATGTGGCTCAATGTTGAACACTTGCAGACAGGGAATATAGCCGTAATGCTCCAACGTAAGACCCTGTCTGTATGGAACTTAAGGAGGATTGGGCTATGGAGAAGAGAAGTCCCCCCAGAGTGGCATTAAAACAATATTTAAAAGTGAGTTTTGTAAAAACCCTTATATGTTAAGAGTAATGACTTACGTGTCTCCAAACGGTCACCTTTATAGGGCCACTTAAAAATTAAAGGTAAGACAATGTGCTTTACAGTTAAAAATGAGACAAAAACAACTAAATTTGTACAAAAGGTACATTATTTACAATATGTACAAAACTATATGCGTTTATATATTTAAATACATGTTGCCACCCTGGAGGGTTGAAAGAAAAAGAGATTTTTGGAAGGCCGATGTGAGTGGGGGAAAAGAGCCAGCAGGGGTGATGTCACTCAGTTGAACTAAGGGAGGTAATTGTGGGGATGGAGTCTACAATGGTTGTTTCCCCTGGACCAGAGGGAGTGCACGGTAAAAGGAAAATGGTTTGTATACAATTGAAGGAGAATTATAAAAAGGTATGATGTTAAATGGTAAAAAGACCAAATACTACATAGATGCATTAAAACAAACCCCAAAAGCTCTAATCCAACCAATATTATTTTTATATTGGTGATAACAATGGAGAAAATAGTACTAAAGTACCTGGTATGGTATGTAAAATGGCAATTAAACAGAAAAACTGATGCAATTTGCTATATAAAATAGCAATTTAATATAAAATTAAGGAAGTTTGCTATATAAAATAACAATTTTAACATAAATTAGTGTAATACAGAGTAAAATGTTTGCTATGGTGTAATAATAGCAGTATCGAGAAAAAAATTAAGGCAATTTGCTATATAAGATAGCAGTTTTACACAAAAATAAGGACATTTGCTACACAAAATAGCAGTTATAACAAGATTTAATGTATTACAAGGTACAAAATTAGCAGTATCAACAAAGTCGACAATAATACCAAGGGATTGGTATTACCCTGGATAGGGCTAAATAAGTGTTTATCATGGTATAAGGCCCTGCACCGTGCACTCCAGTCCGACATGGTTCTTCGAGTTTGAAGGGGAAAGGGTGGGGTGTCAAAGGGGAAGAGAGGGGGTGCAATGCAGCCAACAATCCCAGGTTATTGGACAGCCTCGTCCTTTCTTGTAGTAAGAAATGCCATAAAATATGATTATATTAAAAAACTGAAAAATGTAAATGGTGGACTAACGTCATACTCTCATAAAAAATGTATTAAAATTAAAAAGACCAGGTCAATGCCATTGGCCTGATTTAGAAAGGGCGGGGTAGAACAATAAACCCATTAAAAACTAAAATAAAAGTTGTGTAAAAGAGACACAAATCCAACACAATTATTAGATTACATCAGTTTTGTGTAAAGATTACACAGTTTAAAAAGAAAAACAGTCACAAGACTGAATAATTAGGTGGGTGTTGGCTGCTCTCCCTCCCCCAATGACCTAGATTTTGTCAGTTATCTGACAATCCAGAAGGTATTTGGCGAGGGCAGAGAAGACCGGGCCCCTAGCTGCTCCCTTGGGGTCTAGCACGTTGGAAATGTTAAAAACTAGTCCATGGGAGTGCAATGCAGCTTCGAGGTGGTCCCTCTGCGCCTTATGGTTAGGACAGTGCAGCAGCATGTGGGGCGCAGTGAAAGGTTCCTGGCACCTAGGACATGCGGGGTCTATACCGAGGACATACTTTCCTGCGCCACCGGGTAATAGGGTGGTTCCCATCCTCAGGCGCGTGAAGGCTCTGTCAAGCACAATGCTTGCTGAGTATCTGTCAGGCGGCCTGAGGGTTTTCGCAGGTCTGGTAAAAGTATGTCGACGGGAAGACAAATTGTCGGTCCGGAGATTCCACTCACCCATTACAAATTTCTTTGTCAGGGAGTAGATCTCAGTAGGTGCCAGGGGTTCCCCAGCATCTACGGCCCCCCTCAAGAGACCCTCTTTGGCCCCCGTGTCGGCCTGCTCATTCCCACTGATGTTGACATGTGCTGGACACCATACTAATGTGACCTTTAAAGATTTATCTAAGCACTGTTGATGAAGTTCTAAAATGCTAGCTAAAATATCAGACCTAGATCTGCTATTTCTGTTTTTTATGGACTCAAGAGATGACATTGAGTCTGATAAAATAGCAGTTTTAGTAGGTTTATTGACCAATATCCAGCACAGAGAGAATTTAATTGCCAAAAGTTCTGCTGTAAAAATAGAGAGATTGTTGCTGAGCCTGTGCGTTTTACTAATGTTTTTTGAAGGAATTACAAAAGAGTTGGCTACCAAAACAGAGTTAGAGCATTTGGAGCCGTCAGTGTAGATTTTTAAGAGAGAGAGCTTCTGACTTGATGAGTTGTGGCAAGTCAGTTTTCGTTATTTTATTAGAGAGTGATAGGTCAACATCAATGGGTCCAAGCGTCCAGGGGGGGGGGGGGTCTTGGAGGGCCTCAGCCCGGTAGTACATTGTCCAGGGTAATCATGGAACTTAGGCTGGAAATCCATGGTAGAACATGGAATTACATGGAAATCCCTGGAATTTGAAACAGTTTCCAGGGTTTTCCAGGGTTTTGTTCTTGAAATGTCTATGAAATGTGGACTTTTTGTCCAGCATTTTCCAGCTTTGGATGGAAAAGCATGGAAAAGGAATGGACAACACTGGATTTAAGCTGGATAACTATGGACAATATTTCCAGATAACATCGAAAGTGGAACATAGAATTTTTTAAGCATGGAAAATACTTCAACATTTTCAGCTAACCCTGGAAAAAACTTAGACTTTTTAAGAGGAGAAAATAACTTATAAAAATGCAACACATTTTATTCAATGTTAATCACAGTTTAACAATTTACACAACATATGAATAAAACATAAAACAATTTGCATAGTTTAATTACATTAAAAAATTATATATAATACACGGAAAGCAATATAGAAAAAAATATCATACAAAATAGTGCAGCTAAGTTCTTTCTTATATTCTAAAAAATACTTTGAAATACATGTTAAGTTTTATTATGAACTAAAAATTTTTAAAAATCTGATCACAAAATTGCAATATTAGACTTAACCTTACTGTGTACCAAATGTCATTTTATTACAATAAGATCCCTTTGTTATGATAGTTTACCTTAATACAACACTTAAAGTACATGTAAATCTTCTACATGTATTTAACATAATTATCTTTGAATTTTGGGTCTTAGAGTAAACTTGATCAATTAAGGGCTGTATGCAAGTTGAAAATTGTCCAGTAAATGTATCCCTGTTTATCAGTAGTGTTTTGTTGTAAGATGTCCATTTGGTCCCTCTAATCTTTGTATTGCCCCAGTTATAAACAAAGAATTCATGGGTAATTTGATGCTACACACACTGATAAGACCGACTCTGGTTCAGAGTGAGTCAAAAATTTTGAAATAACCGGCGGTGTTTGCCAGACTTGTTACTGACTGGCTTGAAAATTTGACATGTAGTCTTAAAGCAATGTTTGGACTTTTTTATTTGAAGTTTTAATAATATGATGAAATAACGTACTTTGATGAACATTCTGAATAATTTGGTAAACTGTAGAAATCAACATTCTGTGTGTAAAAAAGCTAAAAAGAGTGATTCAGTGAGTTATGATGGACCTTTTTTGAATGCTCTGAACTACTGAACAGGTTTGTGTCTTTATTTACTTTGTATTGTTCTCTTATAATGCTGTGTTTATTATAATAATATTGTTTTACAGTAATATCTGTTTTGGCAGGTGGTTAACATTTAAAATTAATGCTCAACCCAGTTAGCTTGGCAGTATTTTCACATTACATAAAAGACATAATGCAGTCAAAGTTGTATCTTACAAAATAAACATGGCTGTAATGATTAATTGCTTAATATACAGTGACCTAATAAAATGGCGATATGACTAATACTTTAATTTATTTATTAATAACAAAAAATCTGCCATTTAATGTTAAGCTTTTTTCAGATATAAGATATATTGCAATTTTAAGGGAAACAAGATGTGTTTGCGAAACACAATGTCCCCCTATTTGTTGTTTGACCTTGAAGGATGACCTTGACCTTGTGAAGGATGACCTTGACCTTTCACCACTCAAAATGTGCAGCTCCATGAGATACACACGCATGCCAAATATCAAGTTGCTATCTTCAATATTGCAAAAGTATTCATAAAATAAGCGATTTGGGCCACATATATTTGACCTCTGACCTTGAAGGACGACCTTGATCTTGACCTTTCACCACTAAAAATGTGCAGCTCCATGAGATGCACATGCATGTCAAATATCAAGTTGCTATCTTCAATATTGCAAAAGTATTTATAAAATAAGCGATTTGGACCACATATATTTGACCTCTGACCTTGAAGGATGACCTTGACCTTGACCTTTCACCACTCAAAATGTGCAGCTCCATGAGATACACATGCATGCCAAACATCAAGTTGCTATTTTCAATATTGCAAAAGTATTCATAAAATGAGCGATTTTGGCCACATATATTTGACCTCTGACCTTGAAGAATGACCTTGACCTTGACCTTTTACCACTCAAAATGTGCAGCTTCATGAGATACACATGTATGCCAAATATGAAGTTGCTATCTTCAATATAGCAAAAGTTATTGCAAAATGTTAAAGTTGGCGCAAACAGACCAACAGACCAACAGACAGACAGGGCAAAAACAATATGTCCCCCACTACTATAGTGGGGGACATAAAAACACAATTTGAAACACAAATACATAAACATACAAATGAAAAAGTGTAAATGTTGTGTACAGTGAATTATAATGGCTGGGTTTTATGTTGATTGTAATCTTATTTTTTTTTAACCATTTCTGGTCATGATACTTAACAGTTTGCTTTCCCACATTTTTACATTTATATTTTAATTTTGAAGGTTAAACTCTTGCCCCAAGGCAAAATTTACGTTGATCAGAAGATCCTAAGGAATGTGTGCACATCGGCTGCCAAAAATGGAGCGAAAGGGAGATGTTACCTCATGATGTATAGACTTTTAGACAAGGTACCCTGCACAAGTTTGCCAGCTCAAGGGGAACAGCTAGGAGTGGGAAAACCGCACCCTGGTGATGAGCAAATACCTGTCCTTGGTCGACAATCTGGATTTGTGGAGAGGTAAATTTATACAGGGTATTGCATTAATTGAGTATATGTTTTAAAAGTATTACCAGAAAATGCGCAGTCAAAGTGATTGTTAAAAATAGTTTGAAATGGAAAAGTTCAAAATAGAGATGTTTCTCACTTTTTCGAACCTATTGTGTAGTAAATATGCATACACTTTAAGTAGATAATTATGGTGTATTTAAAAGAAGGATTGTAACTATACAAACTAATTTGTATGCACCCGAAGGAGGGCATATAGTGATCGGACTGTCCGTTCGTCTGTCTTTCTGTCACACTTTGCATTTAGGTGTCGCGTTTAGGTTTCGAAAAATGCTCATAACTTCTATATCACTTCAGATAGCAACTTGATATTTGGCATGCATGTGTATCTCATGGAGCTGCACATTCTGACAAACACATATCTTGTTATTTTTTATTTCGCTCACTTTCCAGCCATATTAGGAAAAAAGTTACTGACTTTTATTTCATACTAATATTCGCTCAATATCTCACCTTTACTTGGTGCGAAATTTCTTAGCAGGATGACCTTATAATTAGGGCTACATTAAGAAAATTTGCAGAGAGTAAAGTCGAGATATAAAGCGAATTTAAATACGAAATAAACGCTTATCACCTTTTTACTGATTATGGCTGGAAAGTGAGCGTCATTTAAAATATAAACAAAAGTAATAAAAGGTATAAAACGGCAAAAAAATAACGGTCTCGGTATGGACATCGCCATCTTGACTATCATGTGATTACCCTGTCTGGTTACTGAATCAAAGTGGTTACTGAGTTATTGTAACAGTCGTGATTAGATCTTTTAGAAAGTAATATGATTTTTTTTTGAATGTTTTTTTCTTTCTCGAAGTAGATAGAAAAGCCACTTGCAAACTTTCAGAGTATAAATTTCAGTTAATGCCAACAAACTACTTGTTAACTACTTTAAATCATAAATGTTTACTGAAATTAACAACTTTCAAGTAGACAAAATTTGAATAGATTATATACTGCTTTGAGAAGTGATCAATATGAAATATCTTAAGTAGACTTAATAATGAATGAGAGTTAGAATAAAGAAATTCCATCTCATGATTGCTGCGCAGTGACTTTTAAAGATGAATGACTATTATGCTTTTTCTTTCAGAGATCATGCAGAAGCAGTACAAGGTCAAATCTGTGCAAGTGCTAGAGAAGATCCACGGCCTACTGAAACCCAGCAAATTAAATGAACAGTTTTAATAAATTATGGGAGTTCTATACTAAAAACAGTACCCTGGTGCTGATGTGTACGTATTGTGACATAATAGCTTAAAATAACTTCTGTGTCAAAACATGTTTAAAGAATTTCCATTGATCATTTTTTCTTTTGCTTCTTGGCATATAGTTTTTAGCTCGGTTGTTTTCGGAGAAAACCCGAGGTATTGTCATAGCCAGCACATCGTGTTGTGTCGTCCGCTGTAGGCGTCCTGCTAAAACCTTAACATTGGCTCTAAAATCAAAGTGCTTCCAGGTCAAAGGTCAAGGTCACTGTCACCTCTAAAAAAAATATTCGGACAAGCTTTCATTTATTCTCAAAACTGCACCCGCAGCCGAGCGTTGGCACCCGTTATGCAGTGCTCTTGTTACAAGGTTTGTGACTGTACATTACTGGACTTATTTGTATTTTTATTTCTTTGAATACACTTTTTGAGGGTACTATACTGTTTTTTTGCTTCTTTGTATTGTTTTACTAAAGACAGGCGTGTTCTTCTATGTAATGGCAAGTTTTTTAAATAATGGACCTAGAAGATTTGTATGCATGTATTCATTTTTGTAGACCAGGAATTTATTTTTCCTTTCCAGTGACCATGGTATTAGCTGGACAATTTTCCATGTTATACCAGGCAACCATGGAATATTAAACATGGCAAACCCTGGAATATTTTCCAGGGTTTTCCAGCCAGCATGGAAAAAAATACCGTCCGAATACTCCATGTAATCTGGAAAACCATATAATTTTTTCCAGGGTTTTCCAGATGACATGCTGCCTGGAAAACCCTGGAAAAAAATCCATGGTTTTCCAGATTACATGGAGTATTCGGACGGTATTTTTTCCTTGCTGGCTGGAAAACCCTGGAAAATGTTCCAGGGTTTTAACTTGCAGTTGGAAATTGTTCCAGGCTATTTCCTCATACCATGGACAATTTTCCACCGTTTTTTTAAAATATTGATGCTGGAAAAGGCTGGAAACTTAGTCCGAATACTCCAGCTTCATATTTTCCATGGCTTTTCATGGAAAACCCTGGGCAATGTACGCACGGAAGGTCTGCTACATGTACCTTGTCGAGACCGGCATCCTCATTTTGATGCCGCCTAAATTTAAGTCCAAAGC
Source organism: Dreissena polymorpha (assembly GCF_020536995.1). Classification (NCBI taxonomy): domain Eukaryota; kingdom Metazoa; phylum Mollusca; class Bivalvia; order Myida; family Dreissenidae; genus Dreissena; species Dreissena polymorpha. Next base: position 2,624,468 of record NC_068356.1, read on the forward strand.
GTGCTGAAATTGGTCGCCAAATAGTACTCCTACTGTTTTGGTTGGAGAAATTTTGAATCCCTATTCAATTGTCCATTTCCATATGGAGTCTAAGCCTGCTTGAGCCCTCTTTTGCAGGCGTAACATGTTAGACCCCTTTAACCAAGTGCCTGAGTCATCGGCAAACTGGGAGATAACCATTCCTGAGTCTTTTACGGCATCAGGTAGACCGTTTACGATGAGGGAGAACAGAGTTGGGGATATTACGGACCCCTGAGGGGTTCCGCGGTCAGTTATGGCTACCTCTGATAACTCCCCATCGACCCTGACCTGGATTTTACGGCCCTCTAGGAAAGCTTTGAGGTAGTGGAAACAGTATCCAGTGATTCCATAGTCAGCTAGCTTTTTTAATATGCCAAAAGTCCATGTTAAATCAAAGGCGGCGTGAAGGTCCCAAATAATTGCTAATACTGATTGCCCTTGATTTTTTGCAGAAAGAATATCATGTTGTAATCTAGCTAGCTGTTCAAGAGTAGATCACCCCTTCCTAAAGCCAGACTGGAAGGGGTTTAGTATATTATTTGATTCCAATAAGTGTTTTAATCTATTTTGACCATTATTTCTAATAATTTACCTGCATGTGATGTTAAACTTATTGGACGATATGAGTTTGGATCATTTTTGCGTTTACCGGGTGTAGGAATTGGAATCACTGTGGCCTGCTACCACTCGGGTGGTATCCTACCTGTCCTATACACCTGATTGAATAGGTTAAGCCAGATTTTCAGAGTTATGGCTGGCATATTTTTAAACATTAAATATGATATTTTGTCAGGCCCCGTGGCGGTGTTGCTCCTGCTGTTAATGGCACTTAATAATTATGTAATAGTGAATGGTAAATTGAGAGGCGTGCTGTTATCCCCAGGCTCATTTAAAATATTTTGGTGCTCAGTCTCTAACCGCTTTTGATAATTCAAAGTTTCAACGGGTAGGTTTGAGTCACTGGAGACAGATTGGAAATGTCGTACCAAAAATTGAGCCTTTTCCCTTGGGGTAGTGGCAATTTCGCCTTTGTATTTAAGTAGCGGTACAGGGGTGAATGAATTTCCTTTAATTCTGTGAATTTTTTGCCAAAAATCCCTAGTATTTTTCTTATTAATGATAGCTGAATCACATAATTCTTTCCAATTTTGAGTTTTTGCGTCCAAAATAACCCGCTTTGCTTGATTTTCGAGGGACCTATAATTAAGAAGATTATGCTCAGCGGGGTTCTTTTTAAGAATTTTTAAAGCATTTTTGCGGGCCTGTACCGCATTGGAGCACGCCTCATTCCACCACGGGACCCTATTTCTGGCTTTAACCTTGCCGGAGGAGACCGGTATGCTACATTCCGCTATGGACAGTATCTTGCTAGTTAAGTTATTACAAAACAGATTTGGATCCTGGGAGTGAACATCTGCAAGGGAGAGATCTGAGCAGAGACCCCTAAACTGAGCCCAATTAGCTTTTTCCAATAAAAACTTTTGCTCTCCTGAGCATTGAGCCTCAGTTCCCTGTGCAATATAGTTGAGCAGGGTAACCTGTTGTGGGAGGTGATCAGATCCCATGGTATCTTTAACAGTTGCCCATGCAGACGCACTTGCTATCCTGGCATTAACAGCAGTAAGGTCAATGTGGGAGTTTAAACCAGTGGGTTTAAGTCTGGTTGGGGAACCATCATTGAGCAGTATAAGATCTTGCTCGTCCAACCATTCTATTACCGCCCGACCTTCTACATCTGAATTGTTGGAACCCCATGCAGGGTGATGTGCATTAAAGTCGCCTGTGAATATTACATCAAAGGGTCCTTTAATGGTCCTTAATTCCTTAAAGAGGCCGTTCAGAGTTTCAAGATTACATCCTCTTGAATATAAATTGACCAGGATAAGAGGCCGGTTCTTGTCAATAACCAATTTAATTGCTAATGCCTCAATAGCAGTGCTACCATCAGGTTTAAATTGGTTGTTCACTCCCAGGTGTTCATAATTAATTGTGTTGTTAATATAGATGGCAAGGCCACCGGCAATATTATTGTTTAAAGTAACACAATTCTTAAATTCACAGTTATACCCAGGTATTTGTTTTACAGTACTATTTGAAAATTTGGTTTCCTGTAAGCATAAGATATGGGTACTAGGGTTACTGTCAATAAAATATTTTAATTTTGTAAATTTGTTGGCGGTAAGACCACCAACATTGAATGAAATGATTTGAAGGTTACTGTCCATAGTGGTGCGAAATTAACTTGCGTTTAATCTGATTTAATGAATGATGAGTAGATTTAACTCCTAGCTTGTGGCCTGCACAGGCCCCTTTGAGTTTCGCGGGGGTCCTGGCAAGCCGAACATGTTTCTTTTTAACAGGGAGGGTACCGCTGGCCGGGGGGGGGCATCCTGGATCTGCTAATATTGGAGGATCCCCAGTTCCAGAATGGATTTTATTAGTTAGGGATTTATCAGGGGGGATGACCTTTGTTATTGATTCTCTGCAATTTTTGAATCGAGAATCAATTTTGTTATAGATGAAGGATATAACACGACTCCCAGTGGGCCTTTTCTGGTCCTTTAGTATCTCAGCAACCAGATCGGCCAGCTCGCTGAGATATATTTTCCTATATTTGGGACTTGTTGCTGGCGGATTCTTGATTTTAATAAATGAGTCCCCAGCAAACGAGTTACGTCTGCTGGTGTTGTCGGTAGGGGAGCTCATTGGGGATGTATGGGAGTCGACCATTCTGGGACGGTTAGGGGGGACACTAACTCAGGGTTCCTCCTCTATTTCACAGACACCAGAGATAGAAAGGTTCTCCAATATACTGGAGTGCACTGACACCAGAGAGTCTCTCCCCGTCACATCAAACATAGAGTCGTCCGACAGTGAAGGACCACTACAGGTGGTGTCGCTAGCACCGTCGGTAAACGTGGTGGACGGGGAGGACCCCCTGGTAGCCACAGGAGGGCGTCTCTGAGTGGGTGGATCCCCCAGGATAGGCGATACAGGGTGGTGGTGCGTAACTCGGGTGTGTGTTTGGATACCGGTTCCACAAAAGTAACCTTGGGAGGGATTCCCTATTTATGTTGAGGAGGGGTACTCTTACCCACTAACCCCTCAACTAAAAGACATGACCTCTCGGTTTGGGGCGTGATACTACCGGTAGAGGCATGTTTGGGTGATGACTTGGAACCGGTTGTGTTGATTGTGTTACGGGCGCCCACGCTGTGGCTCGCAGTGTCAGGCGTAAATAGCCTGCTCTCCGTCTCGGACCAGGTGACCCTATAAAAATGAGCAAAAGTAGCTAAGGTGACAGTCTTCTTATAGGAGGGGCACCCCTGGTAGGAAGCGGAGGGCGGGCCGCCACAGTTGGCGCACCAACGTGTTTTGTTGGTGCACCTTCTCTGGCAAGTAGATCCGGCGCAGCGGCAACAGGTTGTGATACTAGAGCATTTACCCCTGCTGGCTATGTGGCCGAAACCCTGGCAGTTAAAACACCGGGCAGGTTGGACCGGGCCGGGACGAATGTCGAGGGCAATATTAGTGCCCTTCACAAGGATTTTGTTAGGGACTGGAATAGGTGTAAGACAAGTTATTTTGACCAGTCTCGGAAAGCCAGGGGGCACGGGGCGATAGGGGTCAACCCTTTCCAAGTTGGTGATAGAAAGTTTGGAAAGGGGAATCGCAGGGCTAAATGCAAGATTTCTTTGAAGTTCCATAAGTTCCTGACTTTCCGGGATCCCTGCTATAAAACCTGAAACTGACCTCATGTTCGAAGGTGATAAGGCCCGGACTGAGACAGTGCCAAGGTGGAAAGTCCCCCTAGAGAGAAGGGTGGCAAGCGCCTGAGCGTACTTGAGCTGCAGAAAGATGCAACCGGACGCAAGAGGCACAGTTCGCTCAACGAGTCCAGGAAGCTCCCTAGCCAAACACGAGGCCAGTTGAAAAATAGTGAAGAAAGACATAATGGGGCCTACGCTTCCGACTGACTGGAGGAGGCACCTAAAGGGCATGATGTTGTGAGTAAGATGATGGGAATCCAACCCTGAAAGTGCCTCCCCTAGTAAAGGGGTCAGGTTCTTGCTCTGCCCCTTGGATGCTTTATTGTGTAAGGACATTGTAGGTATTGAATGAAAAAAGGAAATTGACAGGGGATAAAGAAATAATAATTACTACAATCGCAATCCTGAGACAGTCAACCAATATGTATAAATTTATTCTAGTCGCCGTTAATAGCCTGACAGTAAAGCATAAATAACAAGCACCGCACCGGTAAACAACCCAATAAGTTTATATAAATAAATAATAATGGTATATTATGTCATTTGGTAGTTGCTAAATGCTGTAATATAAAAACCAAGAAAAAAGTTTCCGAAAACCAAATGACGTCCGAAATAGTGCTATTAAAAAGTTTACGAAAAAGAAAGAAAAATAGTCATGGACGGGCAAGGTATCCATAGCGGTAGTGTTGTGGCTTGTATTGTCTCTGATCTTGAAGGACCCTCTCTGCTTTTCTCTAACTTTTGCGGTTAATGCCAGAAGCTACAAAAATATCTTTATTGACAATCAGCCAACATGGCGGCCGGAAAATAGGAAGAATTCAAAATTCATAGGGAAGATATAGCGCGCGTGAAATGTAACACGTATTTTGATTGGTTGTTATTTTTTAGCAGAACCCTGATTGGTTATAACATGTGTAGGAACAATTAAATCTTCCTTAGGACGAATTTAAAATTCACAGGAAGAATTAAGATGACGCGGCTAAAAGGGTCATAAGTCACGAATTCTTCCTTAGGAAAGAATTAATTATTCCTAAGGGAGAATTAGATATTCCTAAGGAAAATTTAAATCTTCCTTAGGAATATTTAAATCTTCCTAAGGAAGATTTATATCTTCCTTAAGAAGAATTCGTGACTTTAGATCCTCATGGTACGTCATATTAAAACAATTTACGGCGTTGATTGTGGTTGTGGTTGATGAAAGATAAAGAGTTTTATCAATGAGACAGCAAATGCCTTTTTCTGCGCAGTTCTAAGTCTCATCACATGCAAATGAATTACGTTGCGCCAGATTTCGTGGCTTATTTCGCATTATTAGATACTATTTACCATATATCTATAGATATAGAACATATAACTACACAAGTAGAATGGAAATTAAATGAAAATATACGAGTCAATGGCCACACACGAAAAACGTACGTTTTTGAAATATTAATACGCGCGTTCTTCGAACAGACATGTTGTAGTGTTTTTTTCGGACATAGTTATTTGGTTCGATTGTTAATAGTATCGTGAATCATTGCACTCATGCTAAATAAATTGGTCGCTATGGTGGAATAATTCTTATTAAATTAATAAAAACTAGTGCTTATCATGGAATTACTGGAAAAATATATTATATTTGCATCCAATTATTATATCGCCGAATATCTGCAATAAAGACATTTCTGGTCATGTTCACCGGGTTAACGCGATAGAGTTTATATAATGAGTCATATGTACTGACCGCGAACTCGACTTTATACCTTGCGAGATGGAATGCAATGCATTAAAGTGAGGTCACGATTACACTGCTGGAACGACGGTTTGTTTAAAGATTTATACTTTTACATGTTTTTTCGGTGTTTCGAAAACAATTTAACATATTTGGGTCAAAACGAATATCAGGATAATAAACAACAATATCCATATGATTTAAAATATACGTGATCACAGAATGCAATACGGTAGTAATAACTAAATATGAGAACACAGCCTAAAGTACAAACGCTATGGCGCTGATAATCTTCTAAATGTAAAAGGGCACACACAAACTGTATTGATGTCGTGAGTTGAGTGTGAAACTGTTATATCCCTCAAGCCTTTTTATAAGAGATAAAGTAGATTCATGCTGAACACGCATTTAACATCGTTACAAAGACCCGGTCGTGTTGCCGATGTTCTGGGGAATTATGCTCAAATCAGCCAATGGAATAAATGAATTGTATTCATTCGGATCTAGCCGAGGGAAACTATTATTTGAATTTTATTGGACACTTACAAAGGTCAGGAAAGGTGAAAAGCTGGCTTGGACAGCTACCCCAAAAAAAAAGATGTTTTAAGCTTCATTTTGGGAAAACATGGCTTAATGCATATGCATTAATTGTCATCCCAGTACCAGAGACTGTCTTTAAAAAAAAACACCATCAAATCATATAATTTCGTCCTTGACTAGTTTGTGCGCATTGCACAGGCTAATCAGTGCGCACAGGCTAATCTTATTTGACATGCATTAAGCACCGTTTTCCCTGAAAGCAGCCAATATGTACATTTTTCAATGATAAACACTAGACTGGCCAATGTTGTCTTACAAGCTTGTAAGCACTATTGATTAAATACACCCTATGCAGTAGTAGAGCAGACGCTTCTAGCATTCGTCGTCTGCATCATTTTAATGCATGTACATGTAGTACAGACAGACAGGCAGTGGTTATCGTTCCTAGCGTAGTTGACTTGCAGTTATCGTTCCTAGCGTAGCTAAAGCAGACTGACTTGCAAAACTGCCTCTCAACCTTAGTCGTGAGCGAACACTCCCAACTAAAAACTCAATGTATTTAAAATATAAACAACGTATGTAACTTGCAAATTCCGTTAATCTATTCAATTGTATAATGTAAAACGGTTTCAAACAGTAACAAATATTATAACGAGATTTAAAACATAGATACAACTTTAATATGAATTCGTTTGCTGATTTGCTTGTTAATCCTCGAATTTTGGGCACACGAACTCCGACTGACGTCGGACGATACGAACGGTTGTGCAGAAAGCTAGATGCACCCCACCGTCGCATTTATCACATTGTGCCCAGTTGACGATCTTCAAATGTGGATAGAGACTTAAGTCTTGAGGTGTAATCTGTGGCGTATCATTTGGGTCGAAAGTCAACAAGACCTACCAGGTAAAAAGAGAAATTTACTTCGACGTACAATATGTACGTCGAAGTACATTTTTTTTGTACTTCGACGTACACTATTGTACTTCGACGCAGAGTTTTTACTGACTAATGAGTGTTTGCCAATCAGTAGACGCTTACATCTCTTGCTTTTAGAGATATTTTACATTGAACATTATTATCTTTATTATTTATACCAAACTATGCAGCTATCGACCACTAACTCATAGATATTGGGCGTTTTAATTGAACATTATTATTATTTTTTTATTTTTATTATTATTATTATTAGTAGTAGTAGTAGAAGTAGTAGTAGTAGTAGTAGTAGTAGTAGTAGTAGTAGTAGTAGTAGTAGTAGTAGTAGTAGTAGTAGTAGTAGTAGTAGTAGTAGTAGTAGTAGTAGTATAATAAGTATAATAATGATAATAATAATAATAATAATAATAATAATAATAATAATTATTATTATTATTATTATTATTATTATTATTTGTACCAAATTATGCGAATATCGACCGCTAACTCATAGATATTGTGCCTATTTTTTGACCTGGCGTGGCGGAGTTAACCTCTGGCTTATGCAAATAATGGTTATCACAAAATACGACCAAACCAGGGAGGTAATTATACATTTTTTATCCCGTAATCGTTTGGTAACTGTTTGAGTACCGTTGGCAATTTCCTACACAGTAATGCGCTGAACCGTGATACTCCGCCCCGCATGGTCAATAAATACTCACAAGATGCTTGATAATTTTAATTTTAAAAAAGGTAACCTTGAATCTTCTTCAAATTGGTATATAATATATTTCAAAACATTAAATACTTGAAACTTCTTTGTAAAATGTTTTGATTTTTCTATTTTAATAATTTTATTCATTTTGTCCTCAATTAAAAAAGAGATTTTAAACATTTTTTATGAATAAATCTGAAGGAAAAGCGGCTCAAGAGACGAGTGTTTTGATGGGCTGTTCAGAAAATTTATACTTCGAAGTACAAACATGTACGTCGAAGTACAACTTGTACTTCAACGTACAAATATATACTTCGAAGTGTTTTCCATATTTGTACGTCGATGTACAATTTTTCTTGTTACCTAGTAGGTCTTGTTGACTTTCGACCCAAATGGTACGCCATAGTTATCTGCATGCAAACGCAGCACGTTACTGTTTCGTCCAGCTCATCATCATCGGTGTCCGTCTCCATGGCATCATCAGGTTGATTTATTTGAAGACCACTCGTGGATTGTAGTGGACTGCATGGCGTTATCTTGCTCTTGTCGTTGAGCTCCTTTCTCTGGGATCAGTATGTTGCGAGCTCATTTTTATACGAGTCTGACGAAATTTCTCGTCCTCCTGACTTTGGTTTGTGCGTCCGTGGTTATGTATTGTTGCACGAAGGGCATTTCATTTCGGTTTGGCAAATGCTGAATTTCTTTGATGACGCTATGTCGTTTTCTTTTTTTTTAATTTTAAAAATGCGAGCACCGCATCTTTCCCGCCCTTCAGTACCGCTACTTTGCGAACAGGACTTGCTTCGCGGAATCCCTCACAAGTTATCAGCTTCTCGGCAGATATCGCGTTGCTTGACAGGGGATGTATTCCAGTCTTCCTGAATGCCGACTTGATATTGAGCGGCGTCATGGCCTTCAGGTATGCCTTACATGCTAACTTTGCCATGTCAAAACGAGTAATTTTCTGACCCATGTGAGCATTTCATGAAAAACGCGCATTCATTGTAGTAGTACGATTTTAAAGGCCCAAAGATAACAACATCCAAGGTTTGAAGCACGTGAGATGTGTGGGGTGGTAGCACAAACAAAACCACCCGATATTTGCTTGCCCAATCAATCAACTCTTGGTTTACGTTAGATGCGTGGCAGTCGTAGATAACAAGAACTGACTGCTGCGGCCCACGGGCAGGGACGTGTTCAAGGAAGTGCGTCTTTAGGTACTCAAGAAATACGTCATTATTAGACCATCCGGAGTCTGACACAGATCCAACGGTTGTTATTGTGGATATGGGAGATGTTATGGCCTGTGGTTTGCTGCTGACGGGAGCGATAACATTGTGTGGTCTGTATTCTGTGCTCTGGCTATATTGCAGTTTCGTCAATGGCGAAAATATAATATGTGACTTGTCTAGGAGATTGTGTTTCTGAAGGGAAATTTCTAAATTCTTGAAATATATGTACTGCTTTGAAAACACCTCATTAAGGAAACTTAGTTCAGTGGTATTTCAGTGCAACCAAGCTTGAATAAAAGTTTAAAAAATTTAAATTGGATTTTAATTGATTTTTATGCAAATAAGTGAACACGGTTTAGCATAGACTTCCTGACATTACCTATACTTTTATATTGTTTGTTATAATTTAGCATAACTATGATGATTTTCAGCAATATACTTCCTTATGACACATCTTTTTTTCTGTATTTTCTTTCTCAACTGAGCTGGGGCATCTTAGCATCCCGCCGCAAATATACCAAAGCATTCATGATGTACAGAGTCATCAACGACCTGGTAGATATCCGAGCCCAGCACATACTGATTCCTACTGGAGTACACACCAGGCGCCACGCCAACAGATACTTACAACCATTCACCAGCGTAAATTCCTAAAAGTTCTCCTTCCCCTCCACAATCCGACTTTGGAACAGCCAACCAGAAGGAGTTATGTCATCCCCGTCCCTATAGGTCTCACAGAAAAAGATGGATGCGCTGCATGAGTAACTCTGGAGCAAGATGTTTTTAACCTTATTTTAGCTGCACCGATGTTCCTTTCACTTATGTACATATTCCCAATTGTGCGACCAGCGTCGTTAGCACGCTGAGGCACGCCGAGGCAGTTGCCTCGGCTAAAATTTGCAGAGCAATGTTGAGATTACAAGGAAAAAAGGAAAATTTATGTCAAAGAATAAAATCTATATTAGAAATTTAGGCAATTTAATGAATTTTAGGCACTATGATGTTCACAAACAAATATTATCATTGAGCACAATTGGTTCATGTTGAGGCCGATAATTATTTCAATTTAATAACTTCAATTGATGCCAAAATGGCTCAGCAAAATGATTTGGAAAATCCGTGTATTAAACAACGCGTCGCACTGTACACTTCGATGCTATAATTATGGTGGACATCGGAACATACCGAGAATCGGGTGAATTACGGCCAGGTCTGTGTCTTTTTTGGAATTAGACACACTTCGGGTGGTTGGCGTTTTCGGCTTTATTGGTACATGTATTCTCCTCTTTATGGCCGGCGTCATGTTTACATAAGAATTTTCAAATTATGATATCCCGCGAATTAAACTTGTTTGACCTAGTCCCGAATATCGAGCCGGGGCGACTGTCGTGCCAGCTCTGACATCGACATTAGTCCCGAATATCGAGCTGGGGCGAATGTCGAGCCAGCTCTGACATCGACATTCGGCACTAGTCCCGAATATCGAGCTTGAGCGAATGTCGAGTCAGCTCTGACATCGACATTCGACACAAGTCCTGAATATCGAGTTGGGTCGAATGTCGAGCCAGCTCTGACATCGACATTCGGCACTAGTCCCGAATATCGAGCTCGGTCGCATGTCGAGTCTGCTCTGACATCAACATTCGGCACTAGTCCCGAATATCAAGCTGGGGCGAGTGTCTAGCAAGCTCTGACATCGACATTAGGCAAAAGTCCCGAATATCGAGCTGGGATGAATGTCGAGCTAGCTCTGACATCGACATTCGGCACTGGTCCCGAATATCGAGCTGGGGCGAATGTCAATGTCAGAGCTGGCTCGACATTCGGAAAAATTTCCGAATATCGAGCTGGGACGAATGTCGAGCCAGCTCGGACATCGACACTCGGTAAAAGTCCCGAATATCGAGCTGGGGCGAATGTCGTGCCAGCTCTGACATCGAAATTCGGTGCTAGTCCCGAATATCGAGTTGGGGCGAATGTCGAGCTAGCTCTGACAACGACATGCGGCACTAGTCCCGAATATCGAGCTGGGTCGAATTTCGATTCGTACCATACGGTTTCGGATCATATGGTTAAAAAATAAGCTAAGACTTTACGTATTTTTCAAGACTTGACTTTTTATTTTATGAAGAGTGCCGAAAGCGGAAAAGAATTATTTTCAAACTGTCGAGTAATTAAAACACTCGGCGATTATAACTTGTACCGATTAGATCGGTGTGTTTTCGAGTCTTCTCAGAGAGATACTTTTGATATTGTGTCGATTCAAATTTGGCGTCTGAGCTAAGTTCGGGTCATATAAAATTGCAGCGTTATCGACCGTGAGGACGTCTGATTTGGCATTGTTGTTGCTGTTGGTGTTGCTGTGCCAAATGAGCGGGTGCAGCCGAGAGTCGTTACTTCCGGTCAGCTGTCCCGGTATAATGGTGTCGATGGTATGTGTAAATTGTAAGATACCGCGTGTATATTGTTGAATGTATCTACATGTACATGACAACATATGATTACATGTACTTCTGATTACATTGACCAGGGACCTACTCAAATATAATATATTGTTTGTATAGGTTTCTGCATTGACGATTTTATACAGGCTGAAATGCGTCTTTTCAATTTCAACACGTTGACGAATAACTCTGTAATATATGATGTTAAATATTGTTTACCGGCGAATTCATTTCTTAAAACTGTCTTATGGGAGGGTGCAAACAATATGCAAACTTTATCGCTTCCCATGCTAAGCAGCTATTATTTTACGTCAACGTAAAATTCGGTTTGCACGTTCACGATTATTATTACAGAATTGACGAAATCACTAGCTATTTAAATCAATCTATTATAGATAAACCGGTTTGTACGCCTGGTAAGTGCACGAAATGCTGAGTTTACGATACTATAAACGGTATCTTTTCGTTGTTCAAAGGTTGTTGTTGATGACGATGATGATGATGATGATAATGACGATGATGATGACGATGATGATGATGATGATGGTGAAGATGTGAGTGCCGCATAATGTGTTGTTTTTTATGTGAGCTTAATGACCATGAAGAGGAGGATTACACTGATGCTGTTTCTGCTGATGATTATTATGGAAGACAATTAGAAGAATATATACTTATAACGGCAATAGTTCAGCCTCCGCTGGAAATGAAAATGTGTGCCTCATCGCTTCCATCACCACGGTTTACGTCATTCACATCACCCTGGTGGCGAACGGCGACTGGATCATTGTGCGGGGTGACGTCACTGGTAAGGTTTCCCGCCTAAATCTCCCTCGAATATCGTGGGAAAGTTCTAGCGGTAAAGGCGTTTTACAATGAATCGAAAGGTTTAAGGCTGGAGGCCCAATCATTACTTAGTTTAAAATGTCCGATTTGCCTCTAAATGTCCTGCCAACAGACTGGCATAAATAATACGGAGTAACGAATTAGGGAATAAGGCTGTTTATCAGTAAAGTTGGTTGATATATCAAAGCTGGTTGGACCTCACTTACTAGTGGCGACAATAGACTCACAAACACTTTTTTATTTTCGCATGGCTGTTGCTTTGTTTTTAAATCGTTCAGAGAACAGTGCCCGCGTATCTATTTTACTGAATACCATTTTTGGGTTTTGATAACACATTAATTATTAGGCTCACTTGTGCAAAACATTAACAGGATGAGCTTTGGGATCGCTTGATGTCCATCGTGCGTACACTTTCCATAAAAACGACCTCCTAAACCATTTGGCAGATTTTAAGGAACCATCATAAGAATTATGATTGGGTGGCACTCTTTCAAAGTCTTATTGTTCTGGTTCGCTTTAAATTAAGCTAAAGGTATATTAAAAAATAAAAACTTAAAACATCTTCTCTTCGCAAGGTCTGTGGGTTTAATATGTGGTGTGCAACATGGAATAGTGGTCCTCGTTCATGTCTGGTCATGTGTCGTTAATATATTGTGAAATATTTATAAGTTATCTAAAACCAAATATCAAAGAGGTTGACATTGCAATTTTAAATCATATGATTGTCTTATGTTAAGTGTATTACAATGTACGATGATGAAGACAATACCAAATACGCCCATTGGTAACATTATTTACATAGAGTAACATAGAAAAAAGTAGTTAAAAAACTTTGTTTTTGAAATCACAATGTACCAAGCTTTGATATTGTCTTTGTGACATCGGATTGTTTTACCATATAAAGATTGTTAAACTTTGAAAATCTCTGGAAAAGCACTGGTCAAGGGTTTAAAAGTTAGTGCGTAACATCGGATGAATTGGCCACTGTCTCGGGAGTCACATGATCTATGTGGACGTTAATAGTGTAATACATATTTTAAATATCGTCTATGCAACAACACGACCAAGAAGTGGACTATATGCAATGTCATATGAGTATATTGTCTACATGAGCTTAAACTTTTAAAATGTGGAAACAATTAAATTTTGTCATATACTTCCTTTTTCAAACTAAACAATATTTGATTGCTAAACTAATATGTGAATTTACGCATGATATTGAGAGTATTTTGTACTGTTTATGATCATTCGCGTGTGAAACAATGTTGATTTTTATCTTCTAACAGAAAATACGTTTGATTTAAAATCCCCCTTTCTCATTTCTGAAAGCCAAACGATTTAGTATTACAATAGCGTTCGTGAGATTTCAAGCGTAAGGACGTAGTTTCACATCCTGCTTAAAATTATACATTGCATATGGGACTAGGAAGTGAAACTAGAAATCTGATCACGAGTTCATCTTTTACACGTTTGTATAAACGAATCTGTTGCGATAACAAAGGTTGGGTCTGTAAAAATTCACAAATACGAAAGGTTTATTTTATGTGGTGATAATTTTATCTGCAAAGTAAACAGATAATAACTTTTATAGACTTCATAATCAGTTATATTTTTTTACAAATGCAATATGAGGTAAAATGTTTTCACAAATGTGTTGCAATAGTGGTACTAAAATCTGTTATAAGTTGAGAGCTGTAAAATGTGACAAAAGCTAAGTTCTATAGACATAGCTCACCAATCTCTACCTAACATTTATACCAATTTATACCTTACACCTTCATATTAAAATACGAATACGATGCGTATGTTTACGTTTGAGGAGCCAGCATTTGAATGGTTTCAATTTAATACAAAATAAAAGTGACGGAATACATAAAATTATATATCGCGCTAGAAATAATAAATACACTACTGCAACAGTAACCACTTTGGTGTAACGATATACAAGTAAGTCGGCGTTAAAACGCATTAAGAAACGGCTTTTTTCTACATACGAAGAAATGTTCATTGTGAACGTTTTTGATTCCGAATTACCATCTCAGTTTTGAAGTTCGACAAACAATTCTCGAAATGTTCTGATTTCCGCCCTTTCACAAAATACGCATTTGTCATAAATGGATGTTTAATGTATGCACTTATGCGACGAAAGCACTCACATAGCCCTATTGACAACATAATGAATGACAAAATTTGAACAAATGAAGATATTTAAACATAGCACTAGCAAATGTGTTTATTTATTATCCCGCATAAACACTCCAGACAATGTATTTCTTTCTGCTATGGTATTGATATTATGTTTGACTATTGGAAATACAAAAACAAATAGTGTTGAAAAACATATTTTGGCGTGAACATGTAGAGGATATTTGTTCATGTCAGTGTAAGATCGTTTGTTATTTCACGAGTGATCATAGAAAATATATTATGCGCCTCTCGTGAAAATATTATTTTTCTATGATCACGATTTTCTGTTTCTTTTATGCCCACCTTTTCAAGAAAATAATTAACAGCTGTTTCCCTTTCGCTGAAAAGTTACCCTTTCTCCCGTGGCGTACCTCAATACATTTCAAAACACAAACTGACGTTATTTTTTCGACGAAATGACGTCACTATTCCAGCGAAATTTTCCAGTTAAACTCTTTTTACAATGTAAATAAACGGTGAAAAAATCATAAAATAAAAAGAAAATGTGTTGGATTTGGTGGAATACCAATTTTAACTCACTCGTGATCATAAAAATCGTGCGATGATAATTTAAAAATAGAACATTTGTTATTTTCACCGGTGAAAATAACAATTTTTTCATGTTCACTGCTGTTATTTCACTGCAGAAAGGTCATATTTTATCATAAGGTATAACAGAAAGAATGATATTCTTCAAATGTTATACTCAGACAAAAATGTGGTTGCTATGGACACATAAATAAGTAACAATTATCATAACCATCTGTAGCCTACGATAAATCACAATTAATTCACTACCATAATCATAAACTGTCCGAAACTGTGGATCCTGCGCTATCTCAGTAACTACTTTCCAATAATCTAGATTGAAAAGCTCAGTGCATGGATACAGGGGTATAAAGGGTACATTAATGTTATTTCAGTGTTTCGCTGTGTTTGCTATTGTTACAGAAGAAAGAGAAAACTGTCAACGAATCTGGATCCTGCGATAATTCAAAGAGTACTTTACTTCTTATGCCAGGTTGATCAAGCTTACTATGTAGAAAGATGGCCACCCTGAACATATGATTATGAAGGTGATTTCAGTATTAACGTCGGACCTCGAAAACTCGAGCAGTACTTAATATAGGTTGATGAAACTAAGTTTATTTCATATGGGGAATATGCGTGTTATTTAAGTTCGTTAGTTTTTCGTCATATTTTTTCGAATACCCAATAATAAATGTGACCATCTAATTTTACATAAGTTTTGACACACTATATCCACCTTGTTTAATATGAACCTCGATCTGGGAAGACGGGACTTAATTCATGTGCGTAAAGTGTCTTCACAAGTTACTCTGTGCAGTCGGCAGAGGCTAATAACTGACGACATTTTCTGCATATAAAGAAAAATATCCATACATTCGGAAAGTGTTGTTCCTGCTTTGCCTGTGCGGACTGCATATGCTGAAAGTGCTGTTCCTGCTTTGCCTGTGCGGACTGCATATGCTGAAAGTGCTGTTCCTGCTTTGCCTGTGCGGACTGCATATGCTGAAAGTGCTGTTCCTGCTTTGCCTGTGCGGACTGCATATGCTAATCAGGGACGACACTTTACGCACTTGCATTAAGACCGATTTTCGCAGAGCGATGCTCATTTTCGGACCACATAACTGTCATTCACAGCCGCCTCCCACGTCCCTCTTTGTGTAACGGACGTTCCTGGTGCAGACTTCGCGAAGGTCTGTTTGATCCCTTACAAGATTGACATGGACAACTTCGCGTTCTGCCTGAACATCACCCTAACGGTACACTATGCATTCAAATTCAGCTGAAAGGTTTATAACTAATATAATGTCTTTAAAATGTTATTAATTTTATCAAATGCTATACCCTGTTTCCCATGTAATACAACCATTACATATTTTTGTATATTACACATGTGTAATACAACATTTTTAAGCGTTTTCATTGGCTTAGTTTTCGTTTATTAACCAATCGCATTTTGTTATTTTGCTGAAATAAAGTTGCAACGTCAAATGACGTCACGAAATGTAATCAACATTCGGGATTTATCATTATGTTTGCGTAAATATTTATTTAATTTGCTCATTTAAAAGCATGTGATAAAATAGATCTGACACTCGTTGTCATATCATACCATATTTTATTAAACTCGTCCAGGAAATTCGTTAGTAAGCTAGCCAAAGGCTCGCTTACTAACAAAATTCCTGAACTCGTTTAATAAAATATGGTATGATATGAAAACTCGTGTCAGATCCTATATGTATGAGATGTAAATGCATTTAATTAATTATTTATTTATTTGAGCTAAACATATATTGAACTCATTTGCTTTACTTTTTTAGATACTTTTGAGACAATTTCCTGTCGCCCTGGCGTAGTGGATATGGTGTCTGCCTAGCGACCGGGTGTTCACGGGCTCGATCCCCACTATGGGAGCGTTCTTTAGATCTTCCCCCTAGACACCAAGTACTGGTTCTAGCCCCAAGAAACAGACGCGATAGCGTTTCAAATAAGCCTTAGGCTTTCGATGTTAAATGAATAGAGTTAAACTAGACTCATTTCCTGGGTGGTGTCTTTGGGGGAATTCTTACGAATGCCCAAAGAATGGGGATTGTACCTTTGGCCTTCAACGCTACGCGGACCACACATCCATTAATCCACTGCCATCTAACAGCATAACGCATGCAATGGTTTTGATGCATTTAATTCGAATCTTTGATATTCCTATAAATCCAAGAATTCATTTTACGGTTGTCTTTAATGACAAAAATGCGTTAAGTCAACTATAATGTTCTGCAATTATATAAGTTATATTTAATTTCTCGTATGAAAAATATTGCTCCAATCTGTCGACAGTTCGTGTGTGACATGAGTAAGTTAAACACGCGCCTTCATGTTACGCATCGGAAGAGAAACACTGATTTGGATCTCATTGAAAGTATATATAGCTATTTTTATGATGCTATACTTTGTTTTATTGAACGTATACATTAATAAGGATAATAAAGACATTACAGTAATTCACAATTGAATAAATAATGTATTTCAAACAGTTGTTTGCAATAAATGATACCATCGGGTTTATTAGAAATAGAAGCATTATTATTAACACAAAAACATGTTCAACGTAGCCATAATCTCATTATGTTGCCAATATTCTTGCTTATACGTTTCAGCAGCACAATATAACGTTTTTTTATATGACAACACATGTTTTAAGATACCACCGAATCCTACAAACATTGCAAGTAAAACACTTTAATGCATGGTAAATGTAAGTGGTGGAACATACAAAATACTAGGAAGATAATTCCCACTGATTGTCACACTAGCCTGACTAACGACTTACCTTTTAATTTCAATCTATCTTAAAAACGCATTGATTCGTATTATTCTGGTTTTTTATTTAGTTTAATTTTCACATTTTCCATTAGTATTTTATTCATATCATTGAGGTCAGTTTACCAACTCACACTTTCCCCGTGTTAGATGGTTTCCTTACGTCCGTTATTGATACCTGCCATCCTTGAACCAGTGGTAGCGGAATTAGCCGTAAACTGGATTTTATGAACATAGCCGAGTGTTTAACATAATATCATTATGTTAGAGTGTCTGTAAAAGATAATGGCTCATTGTCACAATACAGTACAAAGAAACTATGAGTCGAGCCTGATCACTTTCATCATTATTTTTTTTATAGTGAATACTTTTAGCAATGGGAACATTACTTGTAGTTCAGAGCTCATCCGCCAGTATACATTACATGATTATTGTGCAATGTAAAGTTTATGTAAAAACATTTATCCTTACTAGTTACACTAGTATGGAACCAATTTCATTACCAATATAAAATATATAATAAACAATATATGCGCTAGATATGTGTATATTATAGTAGGAAAGTCGTATATAAGATCCCTTTATTTTAGCGAGGTTAAATACACCTGAACTCAAGTCTTCTTCAAGCCAAGCAAATAATCTGTAAAAAATGAAATAATTGTTTTTAAAACGATGTTTTATTTATCTATGCATTATATAGCCCTTTGTAAAAGATTTTTATTTATTCAAAGCCACAACAAAATGATCTGATATTCTTCGGATGTGCTGCACCTTAGATAGTTTGTATTGCCCCCTCACATGTCAATTTTACCTGTTTTTCATTAATATTGCACATGTTTATATTCCGGATTTTCGTAATTCCGAGTTGTCGCTGGTGCGGGACGGTATACCTTCTTCCGGTGTCAATATAAACAATGGGAAAATACTATCGCTGCATCTTTGAATGTCACAATTCGATCAGCAGAGTCAGAAATTTTATGAAAAAAGTTAATTACGAAAGGACTGATATACAAAAAGACTGTGTAATTGAAAATAGCCGTAGGAATATGATTCGAACGTTTATATACACGTTTGTTCGGAAAACTTCCTAGACGTTATCGTGCAATATTCGGTCTGTTGACCTTAAGAATCTTGAAAATGAGAATTTACGCCATATGAAGAATTTTACAACAGCATGAAAAAAAGCAGCGCTAATTTGTACAGCCCCTCAAAAACTTTTAAACACTGTCTGTCTTAGATCGTGATGAAATATAACATTAAAAGGTACATACAATTGTCATTTCAACAAATAAACATCTTGTTAGGAAGGAGAATATGCCAATCTGCAAGTAAACAATTATTTTGATATTAGTTTATACTTTCAGCCCCACTTTTTTCAAAAAAAAATCTATCATATTTAACCCACCTATGTTACAATCATTACCATTACAGTTAAAAGAAGCATATAATTTCCTCTTTATCAACCATTTTGTATGTCTTATTATACATTAAATTACGTAATTAAGAACACATTACAAATGTGATTCATATATTTCAAATGATAACTTGTTCATTTTGAACAAACGTCCGTGTTTTGGGTGCTGCTAATTAGAATGTTTGTTTATTGAAGATTGTTATAACTACAATTAATACATGATTTATTGAACAACATACCAGTGGTTTACTTGTAAAAACACCTTTAACTAATTACCAATCAATAACTGGATTTTAGGAGGCTTTTGCAGATTGCACAAATTGAGAATTTTCCCTTTTTACCACAATTATTTCTACCACATGTAAGCTATTTCTTCTTTGTTTAGTTTATAGTGTAAGCACATTATCTAGACACCTATTACTTTAGCTGTGCAGACATTATTTGAACCATATCGCTGAATGAAAATGTTAATCATGAAAAGCAATAGCTTTTGTTACAATGTTTGCACTACAAACAAAAGCTCAGATAGAATTGAAATGTACAGGGAAAATGTAATAAATTCTTCAATTTAAAAGACAATACAGTAACAATTATCTATTTTAATGATAAACAAGTTGCACTGTTTATATGGCAAACATACACTCATTCTAAATATTAATAAAACAAGTTATTCAAGCAATTTAATTTCATATGATTAAATTGTTAACAGACAAATGCCTTTATATTATAATATTATATGACTAGAAATGTAATCAGAATCATAAAGGAAGCAGACGAATAAGGCACTTGCTAAATAGATAAACTCTATTTTTGGGGCGCAAAATCTGTGAACTATGACGATGAACACTAAACAATTACATATCACAACACTCTCACGCAGTATTCTAAAGAAAATATTTAAACCAGAAACAGTTCAAAACAGCATAATTTATTAATCGAAAAATCAAGAAATGTACACTAAACTGATACAAAATTGCTGTAAAAACAAATGTTTCCAGGAACTGATAGTCAAATTATAAACTAAACAAACATTAATACTGATTATGAATCGATGGAAAACTTACATCAACGGAATATGTGTTGGGTATCAATTGAATAATGCAACAGGCACAGTTTTATAAGAGGAACTATTATCAGAGTTTATAAAATTTTACTGATGAAAAGTTAAGAGTCGCGAAATTATATGATAAGGCAGAATTAAAATTCGAATTTACAGTTAAAGAGACATTGAGCGATTGAGGCCAGTTTGGATCCAGATCAGCATGCAGTCGCTTGAAAGCTGTTTGCTTAAAAGCGGTTTTCTGACAATAACAAATAGTTTAATTGAATACTGATTAGACTGCCCTTTTCCTGTGACCTGGCTAAAATATTAGAATTGTCATAAATCAAATGATTTTATTTCAAACATTTATCCAGTGGTTTTTTTTCTGGTCGCTCGGCATGCTCGGGATCAATGACTCCAGCACTTTCGTGTTGAGAATTGAATACTGCTTAAGGCGATGCTAGGGGGCGTGAGAGATGTTGCGCCTTCCATTATCTCTCATGAACAGACTCAATAAAACTGAGTCGGCAATATTTGACTTAATTTTTGGCTTGGTTGCTCTTGAGGGATCGAACAAGGTTACGCTGCGAGTTTGATCCCCAGAAGTGGCGTTGAAAACTAGCCAACTTTGTTATCTACAAGGCTGCTAAACCTGATATACTAAGATAATGTGAATTTTCTCTCACATGATGGTCATCAGTTATATTATATAAAAACTCACAGCAGTAGTAAACAATGGGCCAATAATTTATGAACACATCTTTCCTTTGTCTTTGACACTTTGAGTTTGACATGGCCTAGATTTAAATATGTGACTTGTCTTTACCAGCATTCTTGTGACACAGCTAAAGTGTAAATGTACCATTGAAGATCACCTAAATCCAGATTTGCTATTATTGAAGTGTGGAAAGTTTTACGGTTGTGGCAAGTAAGCATAAATGGGTTCCGAGAGGTCGCAACTGATATATGACTGTTTGAAAACAAGAAAAACCAGTGCCTGATTTAGATTGCCTTACATAGTTCAATAAAAATTAATTGCAGAAGCCTGGTAACAGTTTACTGTCAATGTTATCAATGTGTCAGACCAGGGCCTTGATTTTGAAATCAAGGACATGCATGGTCAGATGATGTGATTAAAGATAATACATTTTTTAAACACATACAAATGTAAGCATGCACCTGTTACTAATCTAGATGTTATGAATAGAAAATGCACTAAGCTAGAAGGCATTTGACTTTTCTGCTGGTGCATTGGCACACTAGGTGGTTCGGTTGCAATGGTTTGATGGTCTGCTCGGATGTGTAGTTACATTATATACAGTATATCAAACTGTATTTTTTTCAAATATGTTTGCATCTAGTATACTTTTATTGATAATATTTACAAAATTAATGTATATGAATGATACACTTGAGTTAAATCATTTAAATGATACTGAAATCATGACAGTAATTTATACTGATAATTATTTAATATATGTTGTGCTCCAGGGTCAAACCTTCAGGCAATGAATATTTCACCCCCGATCTTTTTTTCTAATGGATATTTTAACTAGTTCCTACATTCAATACAGTCAAATATATTTTAAGTAGTATTCGTAACATTGGTAGATTAAATTTGTACTTTAAATATTATTTTTAGCTCCGCTGGCCTAAGGCCAGCGGGGCTTATGCCATGGTCCTGTGTCCGTCGTGCGTGCGTGCGTCCGTGCGTGAGTGCATTAACTTTTCCTTTAAAAATCTTGTTCTCCTAAACTACTGGTCCAATTCTGATGAATTTTCTCAGGAATGTTTTTTGGGGCAAACCTCTTTCAAATTTGTTCGAATTATGCCCTTGGGGTCAAATTTGACCCTGCCCCGGTGGTCACAAAATTGAAAATTTGCTTATATAAGGCCTATTTTGTGAAAACTTTCAAAATCTACTAGTGAATAACCATTGGGCCTAGGGCTATCAAATTTGGTATGTAGAGACATCTAATAGTCCTCTACCAAGTTTGTTCAAATTATGCCCCTGGGGTCAAGTTTGACCCTTCCCCGATTGTCACAAAATTGAACATATGTTTATATAAGGCCTTTTTTGTGAAAACTTTAAACATCTTTTTGTCCATAACCGTATGGCATAGGGCTACAACATTTGGTATCTAGTGACATGTAATAGTTTTCTTCTTAGTTTGTTCAAATAATGCCCCTGTGGTCAAATTTGAAACTGCCCTGTGGGTCAAAATATTGAATATATGCTTATAAAGTGCCTATTTTGTGAAAACTTAAAAAATCTGCTTGTCCATATCCATTTGGCCAAGGGCTACCAAATTTGGAATGTAGTGACATCTTATAGTCCTCTACCAAGTTTGCTCAAATTATGCCCCTGGGGTCAAGTTTGACCCTGCCCCGAGGGTCACAAAATTAAACATAATTATGCTTATATTAGGCCTATTTTGTGAAAACTTAAAAAATCTTTTTGTCCATAACTGTATGGCATAGGGCTACCAACTTTGGTATGTAGTGACATGTATTAGTTTCTTCTTAGTTTGTTCAAATTATGCCCCTGTGGTCAAATTTGAAACTGCCCTGGTTTTCACAAAATTCAATATATGCTTATAAATGGCTTATTTTGTGAAAACTTTAAAAATCTTTTTGTCCATAACCATTGGGCCTAGGGCTACCACATTTGGTATGTAGTGACATCTTATAGTCCTCTTCCAAGTTTGTTCAAATTATGCCCCTGGGGCTTGTTTGATCCTGCCCCGTGGGTCACAAAATTGAACATATGCTTATATAAGGCCTATTGTCGGAAAACTTTAAAAGTCTTCTTGTCCATAACCGTATGGCATATGGCTACCAAATTTGGTATGTAGTGACATGTAATAGTTCTCTTCTCAGTTTTTTCAAATTTTGTCCATGGGGTTAAATTTGAAACTGCCCCGGGGGTCACAAAATTCAAGATATGCTTATAAATGGCTTATTTTGTGAAAACTTAAAAAATCTTCTTGTCCATAACCATTGGGCCTAGGGCTACCAAATTAGTTATGTAGTGACATCTTATAGTTCTCTGCAAGTTTGTTTAAATTATACCCCTGTGGTCAAATTTGACCCTGCCCCTGGGGGTCACAAATGTGAACATATGCTTATATAAGGCCTATTTTGTGAAAACTTAAAAAATCTTCTTGTCCATAACCATCGGGCCTAGGGCTATCAAATTTAGTATGTAGTGGCATCTATTAATCCTCTCCCAAATGTGTTCAAATTTTATGCCCCTGGGGGTCACAAATGTGAACATATGCTTATATAAGGCCTATTTTGTGAAAACTTCATAAATCTTCTTGTCAATAACCATCCGGCCTATGGCTATCAAATTTGGTATGTAGTGACATGTGATAGTCCTCTACCAAATTTGTTCAAATTTTATTCCTGGGGTCAAATTTGACCGTGCCCCGGGGGTCACACAATTGAACATATGCTTATATAATGCCTATTTTGTGAAAACTTAAAAAAATCTTGTCCATAACCATTAGGCCTAGGGCTACACAATTTGGTATGTAGTGACATTGTATAGTCCTCTACTTAGTTTGTTAAAATTATGCCCCAGGGGTCATCTTTGTCCCTGCCCTGGCGGCCACACAATCAATTATATGCTTATATAGTGCCTATTTTGTGAATTTTTTAAAAATCTTCTTGTCCTTAAGCATATGACATAGGGCTACCAAATTTGGTATGTAGTGACATCAAATAGTTCTCTACCAAGTTTGTTCAAAGTATGCCCATGGGGTCAAATTTGACCCTGCCCGGGGGGTCACAAAACTGATCAAACGCTTATATGGGGCCTATTTTGTGAAAACTTTAAAACGCTTCTTGTCCATAACCATTGGGCCTAGGGCTACCAAATTTGGTATGTAGTGACATCTAATAAACCTCTACCAAATTTGTTTAAATATTGCCCTTGGAGTTAACTTTGATCCTGCCCTGGGGGGTAACACCATTGAATAAACGCTTATAAAGCGCCTATTTTGTAAAATCTTTAATAACTCTTCTTGTCGAAAACCATTCGGACTATGGCTACCAAATTTGGTATGCAGTAACATCGTATAGTCCTCTACCAAGTTTGTTCAAATTATGCCATTTGGGTCAAAATTTGACCCTGACCCGCGGGTCACAAAATTGAACATTATATACGCTTATTTCTTGCTTATTTTGTGAAAACTTTTAAAATATTCTTGTCCTTATTTCTAGGACCTAGGGCTACCACATTTTGTATGTAGTGAGATATAGTAGTCCTGTAAAAAGTTTGCTCAAATTATGCCCCTGGGGTTAAATTTGGCCCAGCCCAGGGGGTCACAAAAGAGTACATGTGCTTTAATAGGGCCTATATTTAAGTATTTGCACATGCCGAGAATATTTGTTTCAGCCTTTTTATCAGCAGTGGAGCGATACAGGACCATCATGGCCTATTTGTTTAGTGTTAAAAAGATATAGTACAAATGTTAATGCTTGATGAATTAAGAGCCTTAGTCAAGCGGTATTTAAAAATTTGTAAATGGTAAAATTTTCGGAAATATATGCCCATTTTCACTTCAGCACCGGCCATCACGGAGCGTATATTGTCTCATCTAGAGTCCGTGTGGCCATATATAAAATGTATCCATTTAACCACTTTTATATGGAGCCCTTACCTGATCTCAAATGTATATCCCTTTTCTCTGGCACCCTGGTCATCTCCTGTAGATCACCTAATAAACATCTATCAAAATGGCAAATTAAGTGCAGAAAAGTTCATTATATGCAATGGTTAGATGAAATGCTTCAGAAAAAAAATGACATCCTTTTCACATGAAAATTTAACTTTCACAGTCATGGAAAAAGAGCCTGCACAACACAGATCAAAAATACTTTTTATTTGTCGATCACGCCATATCTTAATACTCTATGTGCATAAATAGCTCAAGTCTTCATGCAATCAGGACAAACAATTGTATTTTAAGTCCCTAGTTGACCTGGCTATAGTTATCAGATTATTATAAGCTCAATCAGTAATTTATATCATTATTTATGCTTTGTGTATTGTAAACATATACACAAGCATGCAGTTACATGATAGCAATAAATAATAACAAAGCCACCCATACTATAAAGGTCATTGGCAAAGCCTATGGTAAAAATGTAAACACACTGAGTGTAATCGCCCTCTCTTTCCAGCAAAAACAAAACTTTGACAGGTTGTCATTTTTGACAGTTCTACTTTCACTTTCATTTTGTGATATCAAACTATTAACAATTATGTGGCTGAGAATAATATCGCCGTTGCTTATTTAACATATTTTCTGTACATTTCATCAATTAACTAACATCAATACACGATTTTCTTCGTTATTTCAAACATTCCTGACAGGCTACCGCTTTGTTTACATATTTCGCTAACATTTTGACGCGCGTAGGTAGGAACTCATTACCGCTTCCGAAATGTGTATTCATACTATTGCCTTCGAGGTACTCATCCAATGTTTGACGGAAAGGGCCAAGAATGTGCGATTGTGGGTCAAGTTCCCCACGGGTACTACTTCCCCGTACCCCAAATTTTTTCCGTACCCGAACTTTTTGTACCCATTTTTTTTCGTACCCAAATATTTTTTCGTACCCAATTTTTTTCGTAACCAATTTTTTTTTGTGCCCAATTTTTTTTCCCAATTTGTTTTCGTACACAAATTTTGTTTCGTACCCAAATTATTATTTTGGCATACATTTTTAGTAACCAATTGTTTTCGTACCCGCAAACACAATTGTTATGATGTAGATAAACTTAAATTGATGCATATCTCTTCAAAAGCATCGTCACACCAGAACTGTCAGTACTTTGATTTTATTAATGTCACGGGACTTTTTAACTGTATGATACAGAACAGCACAACCACAATTACACCATTACAGACGAGGGCAATGTCCAATATATAGTAGGCCGATAAATTATACAGCGTACAAAGCATTATGTACACCTATATTTTTTACAAGATTATTTATATTCAACAATTAAAAGAACATACATTCT
Source organism: Dreissena polymorpha (assembly GCF_020536995.1). Lineage (NCBI taxonomy): Eukaryota > Metazoa > Mollusca > Bivalvia > Myida > Dreissenidae > Dreissena > Dreissena polymorpha. The sequence continues at coordinate 2,650,690 of NC_068356.1, forward strand.
AAAGCATATCATACAAGTTTGTTTGATTGTTCGTTTTATGCTTTTTGCGGTTTAAACAAAAACACAAAATGAGTTATAATCTTCACATACAAACACAAATAATTGAGCAATAATTTTTTTAAGTAAATTTTATTTCTAAAGTGAGCGTTTAGTTTTACGACAGAAAGCGTGAATTACTCACCGATCTTAACATACTTTGAGCACGGGGATAATTAACTACGTTACAACGCTCCTAACTATGGGATACGGATAGGTCCAAAAGTCGTATTCGTATCAGACGGTTTAGTTAGAACCGTATCAGACGGTTTATAAACCGTATGATACGCTTGTAACCGTATGATACGCTTTTAAGACTTTTGGACCGGTTCGTACGTTAAACCGTATGATTCGTAACCGTATGATACGAATCGTATCAGACGGTTTATGACGGGTAATATTCAATGTCCAATCAGCCAATCAGATCTATAAATAGATTTACTCAGTGTAGACCGTATGATACGGTTTACGCTAAACCGTATGATACGAATCGTAAACCGTCTGATACGAATCCTATCATACGGTTTCGCATCAAACAGTTAAGCGTACAATCGGTCCAAAAGTCAAAACCGTCTTATACCATCGTATCAGACGGTTAATGACCCCAAACCCGTCTGATACGGTTCTAGCTAAACCGTCTGATACGATTGTATGATACGAATACGACTTTTGGACCTAACCGTACACCATACCAAACACCTCCGGAGTATATTGATGACATGCATGGATAACTACGACATCAACCTAGGGATTCTCCCGAGTGTTTTGCAACTATGCGAGGTTATCGATTGCACCAAAAAATGCGGAAGTTTTGAGATGATAAAAAACATGTGTGGGGAATTTATTGTAATCTAATAACCACGGGGCGTATATTGTCATCTAGAGTCCGTGCTTTAACTGAATGTTTTACTCTGCATAACAACAAATCTAAAGCGGAAGAGAATTACACGGCGGTATATAAATCGTCGCTTGATTATGCACATTGTCAAACAGTGGACGTCGTCGGCTGAACTTGGTGCATATCTGTTTCGCCCCGCATCCCTGGTATATAGGAGTCGTCAGTAGTTAACAACTCGCAAAGTTGGAGCCGCAACGCATCCGATTGAAGTCACCAGATTATCCAGTTGACGGTCATACCTGGGATTGGAGCTCAGCTTATGCGCATCTCCATAGGTTAGCACAGTGGGTTTGGATCATAGGCAACAGTATTATAACATAAATTTCAACTGCAGCTCTATCAAATATGAGAACGTTGTTGCTGCTGCTGTTGTGCTTCGTGGCTGGTGAGCGCGTGCGGGCGACAAGTGTCACTGCCGGGCCGATGCAGATTGATTCCATGGATGCAGACGTTATAGGTAGGTGGACGTTGTGTTTTAAATCAATGAAGTTGTCGTAAAATATGTATTCATCTAAAAATTCAAATTGATTTAAAGGTACATGTGAGTCATGTCTGTATATATAAACCAAATTAAATCATTCACCAAGGCCCATCTGTTTACCATGCATTTAGAAAATACTTGGACCCGACGAGAAATATTATAATGTTCCTTACAGGTGATCCGACAATCCAAACCTGCAGAACATACCAAGGGATGTTGTGTACGTATTTTTTTGATATTTTTATTATATTACATTTGTCTTAAATATAGACAATGGTGTTCAAAGTCGAACTTCAAAACAAAATTTGTCTGTTTAAATCGATTCCGTTTTCTTTTCTACAATAAGCTTAATGAAAAAAAGTCTACTCATGCACATTTTGTATATATCATATTGTGTTTTTGCCTCTACAAGATAAAATATTCAACCCGAAAAAGCAAATTCTTTGTTTTGTAAAAGCTTTGTTTCTCAAGTGGTTGTCTTTATTTAACTTTTCACTTCGAATTAATACATTGATATAGTAATACAAGCTCATTTCTAGAACTACCGTGATGCGAAATTTCATGAGCACACAAACGTCTTCTCCTCCAGTATGCCTGGTTGCCACCATCGCCAAAGCAAACACCATCCACCTGGCGTTAAGAATTCGTGGTTACACGGCTGTGCAGGCAGACATAACTGGTAATGAGTGTTATTAACAGTATCATCCGGTATTTGTACGTTCTTAACATACTTTCCAATCCCCTATATTAAAGAGTGCATGTTCAGGTTTGTGTACATTTAAACAATCCCATTGTGTCACAATTAATTTGAATTTAATACCTTCTTGAAGAAACATCCTACATCATCATGCATTTATGGGCGAGTTGCTTATTTGTTTGTGGTATAAAAATAACAATAAATTATTTGTTTGTTTGTTTGGGGTTTTCGCCGTTTTCATCAGTATTTTAGTCATAAATCACACTTTAACTGGATAAGCTTGTTTATCAGTACTAAGTGCACAGTGAATAGCTCACACTTTACCTGAATAAGCTGGTTTATCAGTACTAAGTGCACAATGAGTAACTCACACTTTACCTGGATAAGCTGGTTTATCAGTACAAAGTGCACAGTGAATAACTCACACTTTACCTGAATAAGCTGGTTTATCAGTACTAAGTGCACAGTGAATAACTCACACTTTACCTGGATAAGCTGGTTTATCAGTACTAAGTGCACAGTAAATAACTCACACTTTACCTGAATAAGCTGGTTTATCAGTACTAAGTGCACAGTCAATAACTCACACTTTACCTGAATAAGGTGGTTTATCAGTACTAAATGCACAGTGAATAACTCACACTTTACCTGAATAAGCTGGTTTATCAGTACTAAGTGCACAGTTATTAACTCACACTTTACCTGGATAAGCTGGTTTATCAGTACAAAGTGCAGAATGAATAACTCACACTTTACCTGAATAAGCTGGTTTATCAGTACTAAGTGCACAGTGAATAACTCACACTTTACCTGGATAAGCTGGTTTATCAGTACTAGGTGCACAGTGAATAATACTCATAGGGATTCCCTAAGAATAGCGAACTGCACGTGTGTGTTGGTGTTTCGACTCATTGACGCCATATAACAACATATTCATTTATGATTTTTATATAAACTGCGTACAAATTGTTAAGAGCAAACCTGGTCTGTTTATCTCTGATGATCTGAAATTGATATCTGAAAATCAAGTTTTTATATAAGATTCTTTGAACATTATACTCACCTATGCTTATTTAGCTGTGCTACAACCTTTGAACATACATTTGTTTCGTTTACCATATTTAAAAACATCACGGTGTCATGAGAACTTCATACATTTGTAAGCCACTTACTTTATAGTTTTACAATTTGTTCATATATAAAGTAAACCTCATCACACGACCAAAAACGAGAGTACCTTAATATTATATGCATGTGTATTTCGAAGTTTATTTGCACGTTCATCAGCCTCTTCAAGCGAGCATCTATAGGATAGACCTGTGATTTATTATTTGCATATCTAACAAAAACGCTTACATCTACATACAGCCTCTTCTCCCGGCCAAATCTGCGTGTATCTTGTCCCGGGTACCCCCATACAACAACTGTGTATGATCCACAGTAACGTTGACTGGACCAGATACACGGCGTGCGTTGATGTATCCGTCAAGGTAATATCTTCGATGTATGATTGTTTGAAAACGTACTCTTTAATCTAATTAAATAGTTGCCTTCTGTCACAGAGACAATGTCGGGCATGATTGTTGTTTGCACATACAAACGTCTTTTTATTGTCAGAGTAGATCGGATACATCGCTGGATATGTTTTTTATAAGTTTGTTAAGACTTGTTATGATATTTTGAACGAAAGATACACTGGTCTATATTTTCTCCCACAGATGAATGGCCAAATGTACTGGGATCCCTTTGGATGCTTTCAAATCCCGAACACAAGCTCGTTCAATTTGGGAGGTAATCTATACACACTGATGTTGTTCTTGTTTATTTTGTAGTGTATACTAAAGATAAAATAATATTCCCTTTCACACATTGCTCTCATAAAGCAGTGTGTTAACCCTCGGTATACTTTATCAAAGATATTTATACATCGAGTATTATAAACAACCTTTCAAATATATTCTTATTTCACAGAATTATTTTCAAGTGATGGGATGGTTACCTCGGCTGCCAGTGGTAAGTAGTTTCTTCATAAACTGATTTTGAACGAATGGAAGTGTCATTCAAGTGATTTTAATGGAATACTATACGGTCAACACAAATAGCTAAATCATCGCTTAACTTGACTTACACATTCTTATTGTGTCGTTATGACTGGGTAACTAGTCTAAAAGTCTTCAACACTTGGCTCCGCAAAATTGATATGTACCTTCATGTGTTCATCGGTGAGGACATTTGTTGTTTCTGCGTCTTTCTAACAAGTCAGAACGCCATGTTAATGGTCTGCAGTTTATACTTCCGTGATCGTGTAATACTATGCGCATGGTTATTTTGCAGATGATCCGACATGCAAACCCGGTGAATGTCAAATTTGCAAGTCTTATCAAGGAAGTGAAGGTATGTATATACTATGTCTTTTTTTCAGCTCATATATTTGTTTATCAAAGGTCTAGTTTAACGTCCTACATTCAAGCAAACTTTTTCATCCCCAAGTCGCGTGAGTGTTCTTGTGAACACCGTGTAGTGGACACTTATAATCGGTAATCGATATACCTCTGAATTGTAAACACTTCTGAATATGATTTATAAATAAGCTCAGAGAAAGGATTTCATATAAATATTATTTACTTTATTGCGAATACATTCACTGAGATAAATTGAAATATCTCCTGCAGGACCAGATATTCATTAAAGTAGATCTTAAAGGGATCTTTTCACGCTTTGGTAAATCGACAAAATTGAAAAAAGTTGTTTCAAATTCGCAAATTTTCGTTTTAGTTATGATATTTGTGAGGAAACAGTAATACTGAACATTTACCATGGTCTAATATAGCCATTATATGCATCTTTTGACGATTTTAAAACCTAAAAATTATAAAGCGTTGCAACGCGAAACGATTGAATAATTTGGAGAGTTCTGTTTTTGTCGTTAAATTTTGTGAAACTACGAAGACTGCTTATATAATGTATAAAATACTTCGAGTGTATGTACTCGGCGGAATAGCTCAGTAGGCTAAAGCGTTTTTACTTCAGGACTCTGGCAGGACTCCATGGGTCACTGGTTCGAAACCTGGTCCGGGCAATGTTCTTTTCCTTTTTTTAATTTTAATCTTGATTTTTTACTGGAGCTTTTACGATCCAATGTTTACATTTATCGATATAAAGCATTTAATGAATAAGTTAAAAAATGCCAAAATCTGTGAAAAGGCCCCTTTAACATATATCTTTAAACTTTGATAAAATTTAAATACGGTATCGGATTTTGTGTGCTCATGCGAACTTATAACAATCTCTTCGTCACTGCTTCTATAATCAACAGAACACAAGAGAGACATTGTTCTCCTTATTCCGCACTCTGTATACAAATATTTAGCAATGGAAATCGTTACTTTTGAATAATATGTATGTTACTGTTGTTGTTTTTGTTTTAAAACGTATACATAATGTTTATGACATTTATAACATTGAACATTTCATCAAACTGGCTTTGTCGTTTGAAGTATGCCTGGTTGCCACTATCACTAATACAGACACCATCCATCTGGCGTTAGTAACCAGTGGTTACACACTGGTGGAGGGAGACATCACGGGTAACTTGCCTTACAATAAATAGCAAAACTGAGTCATAACTTGAATGTTATCAACTGCATCCAGTTGTTTCGCTTAATTAATCAATAATCAAAATGTGACATTGGGCTCTATTACTATTGCATTAAACATAAGTTCGTTTTATCATTTGAGTTTTACAATATATTGAAAGTTGAAACATTTTCCAAAATATGTACCTAATATCTTTTTTCTGTAAAGCCTCCTCTCACAATCCGATCTGCGTGGATAATGTACCAGGTACCCCCATACAGCAACTATGTATCAACCCCAGTAACGTTGACATGACCAGCTTCAAAGCGTGTGTGGACGTATCCATTAAGGTAACAACATCGATAGTAAAAACCATTGGAACCTTTGTACTGATCTTACCTTTTTGTGTTTGTTATGCCAAATTCAGAAATGAACAAATTTACATGTCCACGAAATAGTCTTCTTAAACCACTTTGTTTCATGCCTTCAAATATAAATGATTTTACAGTATATTTAAGGTAACTTAGATGAACGTTTGTTGTAATACTGTATAATTTGTTTTTGTGAAGTTGTTGATTATTCTTTATTGTTGGAATCCGAACCTCTTTCGCTCTGTCCACAGGTGAATGGCCAAGTGTATACTGTACCCATGGGCTGTTTCCAAATCCCGAAACCAAGCTTAAGTTATCTGCAAGGTAAATTCTTACATACATAATGGCAAAGCGATTGAAAGCGCTCATGTTCGTAAAATTGGGTTGAAAAAAAAATTGTCTTACATTTACACCATATGGATACTACTTACAATGTAAGTATGTCCCACGTTAAACGTTTAATAAAATAAAATACATGGTGTGCGTATTTAGTTAGATTATTGTTTATGACAAATAATAAAAAATATTTTTAAAGACATATAACATCTCAGGTTATTGAAAAAATATGTTGTTCTTGTTTATTGTGTAATTTATAATAAAGATAAAGGAAATTTCCATTTCACACATTGCTCTAAAAAGCACGATGTTAAACCTCGGTTTATTTCATCAAAGACTTTTATACATAGAGTATTATAAATAACCTTTAAAAATATATTCTTATTTCACAGAATTATTTTCAAGTGATGGGATGGTTACCTCGGCCGCCAGGGGTAAGTTTTTTTCCGAAACTGATTTTGAACGAATGATAGTGTCATTTAAGTGATATTAATGGAATACTATACGGTCAACACGAATAGCCAAAGCCTAGCTTAACTTGACTTACACATTCTTATTGTGTCGTTATGACTGGGTAACTAGTCTAAAAGTCTTCAACACTTGGCCCCGCATAATTGATATTTACCTTCATTTGTTCATCGATGAGGACATTTGTAGTTTCGGCGTCTTTCTAACAAGTCAGAACTAGCTGGCAGTTGTCTGCAGTTTATACTACCGTGATCGTACACTACTATGCGCATGGTTATTTTGTAGATGATCCGACATGCAAACCCGGTGAATGCCAAATATGCAAGTCTTATCAAGGAAGCGAAGGTATGTGTATACTATGTTTTTTTCAGTTAATATATTTGTTTATCAAAGGTCTAGTTTAACGTACTACTTTCAAGCAGTCTTTTTTATCCTCAAGGTCCGTGAGCATCCTTGTGAACACAGTGTAGTGGACATTTATAATCGGTAATCGATAAAGCTCTGCATAGGAAACACTGCTGAATATCATTGATAAATCAGCTCAGAGAAAGGATTTCATATAAATATTATCTACTTGATTGCGAATAAATAGACCGAGTGGAGAGTGGAATCTCCTGGGGGACAAGATATTCCTTAAAATAGATCTTAACATATATCTTTCAAATTGGATACAATTTAAATACGATACGCACATGCGAACTGAAAATAATCACTTTGCCACTGCTTCCATAATCAACAGCACACGCGAGAGACTTTGTTAACCTTATTCCGCACTCTATATACAATTATTTAGCAATGGAAATCGTAACGATTGAATACTATGGATGTTACGGGTGTTTTAAGTTGTTTATGGCATTTATAACATATAACATTTTATCAACTGGCTTTGTCTCTTGTAGTATGCTTGGTTGCCACTATCAGTAATGCAGACACCATCCATCTGGCGTTAGTAACCAGTGGTTACACACTGGTGGAGGGAGACATCACGGGTAACTTGCCTTACAATACATAGCAAAACTGAGTCATAGCTTTAATGTAATCAACTGCATCCAATTGTTTCGCTTAATTAATCAATAATAAAAATGTGACCCTGGGCTCTATAACTATTTTATTAAACATAAGTTCGTTATAGCACTTTAATTGTTATATATATTGAAAAAAATTTCACATTGTATACTAATATATTTTTTCGGCAAAGCCTCCTCTCACAATCCTATCTGCGTGGACAATGTCCCAGGTACCCCCATACAGCAACTATGTATCAACCCAAGTAACGTTGACATGACCAGCTTCAAGGTGTGTGTGGACGTATCCATTAAGGTAAAAACATCGATGGTAACAACCATTGGTACCTTGGTAACTGATATTATTAATTTGCGTTTGTTTTGCCAAATGAACGAATATATATGTCCACGAAAAAGTCTTCTTCAGTTTCCACTTAATTTCACGCTGTCAAATATAAATGATTTTACAGTATATTTTAGGTAACTTAGATGTACGTGTGTTGCAATACTGTATAATTTATTTTTGTGAATTTGTTGATTATTCTTTTTTGTTGGAATCCGAACCTCTTTCGCTCTGTCCACAGGTGAATGGCCAAGTGTATACTGTACCCATCGGCTGTTTCCAAATCCCGAAACCAAGTTTAAGTTATCTGCAAGGTAAATTCTTACATACATCATGTCAAAGCGTTGGATATTGTTGAGGTTCGCACAATTGGGTTGAAGAAAAATGTGTGTTAAATTTACAGCATACGGATTCTACTAAAAATATCAGTATTTTCCACTTAAAACGTTTATTCAAATTACATACATTGAGTGCGTATTGAGTTAGATTATTGTTTATGCCAAATAATAAAACATATTTTTAAGACATATTACAATTGAGAAAACATGTTCGAAAACCAAATCAATATTAAAGTACAACAACAACACCTGAGCAGGCTGTCCAATAAATTACGGCAAAAAAAAGAAAGTATAATGAGAGGATGCGAATAGTTTTCATTTCAATTGCTAATTCCTTCCAATATCATCTGAATCATTTTCATATTGTCGCTAAGTTTATTTCAATAACAATCTTTTCGTCTTAAGCACCATCGCGGTTTTATGCCTATGCATTATGACTTTAACAGAAAATGTAAACAAGTTCTAATTAATTCTTTTCATAACAATGTGAAGGTCAATACACGTTTCTAACAATTTTCTATCACGTGTTTTACAGAACTGCTTATAGATGCTTTCCGAGCAGACGCCATCGGTGAGTGTGCTTTATCAAATATTAAATAACTCTATGGTAATGATTAGACAAATACTGTTTCAGTCATGTCATCCTCATATTTTTATGAGACCAATATAGAAGATTGTCTATTTTATTGTTGAAAATATAACTTTTACTTTAATCGTTATTAATATAGTGGTCAGGTTTAAATATTTGCATTTGCATTTAACGAGAAAAGTAAAAGGTCAAATCTGCCAATGAAGGTGTCGACCAGGAAGATGACACGTTTGACTTCGCCATTGGAGATGATGACGGCACTGTTGATGATGACCCCACTGGTGTGGATGACGGGAAAACGATATGTCACAGAGGAATGTGTAAAATATGCCATCATTACCAGAATAAGAAAGGTAGAATAGCAATATGAGTTGTGCATAGCCACGAATACAAATACAATTATGATTGGTGTCCAAAGATAAGCTCTTAAGAACTCTGCAAGAATTAAACGATTTATATTTAGAGTATATTGTGAGAATTTCGGTTGTTTCTTATATGCACACGCTTCCACAGATTGCATATACCGTTTCAGCCTGTGTTATTGCCAAGGCAACCAAGAGAGGAATGGGTCTCGGACTGGTTGTCAACCACCACATCGTCCTGAAGGGAAGACTGAGAAATGGTTAGTTTTAACATCACTGATCATGTTGTGATCTAATGAAGAACGTCACAAGCACTATTGACGACACATCCGTCTATGATCAGCCATATCGGTTACTAGCATTTGCCAGGCGATAAAAAAGTATTTTTTTCAAACTAAGTCTCTTCCTGAAAAATAAAATTTCCTGTATTGAAAAAAGATTTAAAAAAAACAACTTAAGTGTTGTGTTCGAAATTAAATAATGAACTCAAAGGTGGTATACAACATACAATAAAATTCATACATGTTTTGAACGCAATGTAATCTGTTGATGACTTATTAGATTTGTCTAAATTTTTACTCATATATTTAAACTTTAAACACAACCAAACGTTCATGTGTTTAACTTGTCATGCATTAAAAGGAAATGACATTCCAAATTTTAGATTCTCTTATCTGCACGCGTCACGTGCCCAGGTTCCCGGCTGTAAAGTAAGTGTGTCTGGTACCCAGCCGAGTGGACACGACGAAACAGGCCGCGTGCGTCAACGTCACCGCTGAGGTATGGCTAAACGTTTGATAATCAATTCCAAACCATACAAGGCCATAACAGTACATAACATAACATACCACTGGATTGTTTGTTTTTACATAGTATACAGCAAACAAGGTGACAATCCATTTGCATCCACAGGAGATAAATGTTATCATCAATACACGATCGCTAAATGGAAAGTGAGAACAACATCAAAGGATAAAGGAACACAAACTAATTAAACCGCCTCGGAAAGTTAAATGCCATATTTAGGAATTTAAATCAGAACCAACGCAATCAAAATTTCATTGCATATCATGTCAACACAAATTCATTCTCGATGAAGTGACCCTAACGATATTAAGGTAAAAAAAACGTCGCGCAGCGGCATTGATCGCTTATACATATCAGCTTTAGCATACCTATGCGATTCAAAAACGTTTGCACGCGTCATACATTTTCGCGACCGTATTTTGATAGATTTAACGCAGCATCGTGCGGATATATGCACTTGAAGAACACACATATCAATAACTTCATTATTGTTGTGTGAAAAGCTCTCTATGTTATCTTTTTTTTCGAAGCGATATTATTTTTATAAACGACACGTCGGAAACTAGGAATTGTGACGTCAGTACGGGAGTGGTTATTAGCACACATGATCCAGGGACCAAACTATTGAAGTACAATGACGTTTCTGTTTTGAAGCTTAAGTACAAATAAATCCTTATTTTCACTTATGAGGTTGGACATTATCGGCTTTCTTACAATTTTAACGACATCCCTGATTGTATAAAGGAGATCAATTAAACACATATTGGATTATTTGAAAATTCCATGTAGTTGGGGCAACAATTTGGTAATGAACGCCAATTTTAACTATGATTCACCCACAATTGACCAAATGTCTTCTTAATCAAATGCCGTAACTATTTTCTATGATAGAGACTGAAAATTCAGATTCTGTTGAAAACCTGGAAATAACCCAAACTTCATATTTATGTGCTTAAAGACAGGACTAGGGATGCTATATCTAATGGCGAACTTCTTATTAAAGTTATTTGTGTTCAATTAATTGAATGATAAAAATGCATTTGTTTTGTTTTGCTGTGTTACATACTTGAATGTAAAAGCAATTATGTGTCTTCTTCCACTATATGATAGGCATACATTTATTACAAATACGCTCATACGCGTTGGTATGTACATTTAGTCGAACTTATAATCATATTTCAACATGCTGTATAATAAAATATTCAAAAATACTTTAACCACTACACCAATATAAAAAATAATAACGCGCGTTACCATATCGCATCGTTTATTTTCGAAATACACTATGCCATATTTTATTACATCATATAGTAGTACTCCATAATCATATACACAAATATATTTTAAGTTGAACTACATCAATGCAAACCTTAATAGTTTGTACCTCAAACAAACTATCTGTTTCAATCTGACGGCGATAGTTACTTCCTATCTAATTGAAGGTTCGAGACCGGAAGTTCAACCGCTCTGTAGGCTGCTTCAAAATCCCTAGAGACGACATCGACGCTCTTCCTGAACTCCAAGGTTTATTAAGCTCGTTCATGCAGCGCCTTGTGACTTCCGATGACGTAACACCCGGCAGTGACGTTATCAATGACAACAAGAAAAACGATGATCAGACATTACGATTCAAGGGCCATTAATAATAACGCTCGGTCACTTTGACAGTGTGCTTTGTTTTTATGAAGTTTTTAGATATGATTAAGAAAATCCAAGTAATGAAACTAAAATGGTATTGAAACTCCTTTAGATCTTATGAGAATAAATCAATCAGAGATAAAGTAGAATCTCAAATAAAAATTTTCTGATAAAGTATTAGTGCTGAACAGATAAAGATGAAGATACAACGTATATACTTCAGAAACGAGAATACAATATTGGCAACTCTTAGAAATACTGAACTGACTTTGTATACAATAATTTTGTACATTTTGTACATGGAACTCGCGTACTCTATGCTCGACTTGCCACAATTTGCTTCCTGTTTTTCTACTGCTACTTATATATTCTCTATGTACTCCCCCCTCTTGGTAATTGCACTACGGAATTTTACAATAAAGCTTATTGTATATGATCTTCATCCTTGTAGTCCACTTATCTGCTAGCCGAGTTGAACTGACAGACTTATTGTTATAGGTCTATCAAGCCACATGCTGTCAGAAATCCGAGTTCGAAAATCAATGTACATACAAATCTCGGATCCCGAAGGTGTACAAACATCAGTACAAATATAAAAATTTGATAACCTTCGGAACTGTTCCAGAATCAGTTAAACACCATATTTTTAATTTAACTCATCTAGATATAGCTTCTTACACTCATTACGTCTAAAATAGTTCACATTGAACAGCCATGATATAATAGAATGTTTTGGGCACTATGGAAATATCCACCAGTACATGCAAGCTGTTAAATGATATTCTAATTGTTATACAAAACATGCATGCTGTTAAATGGCATTCTTACTTAAACTACTGGCATGTGCTTTCCGATACATGGCAGTTGCATTTTGCCAAGTTACATATGATGTGCACACATTTAATCTTCTATGGAATGAAATGTCCGCCAGTCCATGCATGTTGCTAAATAACCATTGCATACTACTTAATGACAAATGCATATTGCTTAACGACAAATCCATGTTGGCATATTACAATTGCATGTTGTTATATGGCAAATGTTTTGGTACTGTGCTATTCTTTACCAACACACTGTTTGTACATTCCGACTTTACACTAGTAATTATACCAGCAATTACACCATTAATTACACTAGCAATTCAACAAGACGAAAGCAATATGCATTAACCATGTTGCAAGGCATGACACGACATGAAGTTAATCAAATGCAACATGACAATTTGTAATATGTTATTCATATAAAGCGGAGAACCAGAAACATCGGGATCAATCAACTCCAAATTATGTTTTTGCTATTAAACCACGAGGTATTACTTTTATCGAAAAAGCCCTTCTGCGAGTCAGTAAAACGTCAGTAGCAGGTTACATGTAGTTGCGTGTGCCCAAACATATCTATGCATGGTTAAAACGTGTGATTGTCAGTACATTCGTACATCCGTCTTTGCTTTTCAGTCACACAAACGTAAATTATTAACACAGCTGCGCACTTTGTTGACTTTACACAGTTAAATAATTTTTTAAGATTTGCACGTCATTTTCATTTTTCGTAATTCTTAGAAATCATTTTAAGGGACATGTCACAGATTTTCGTAGTTTAGAAAAATATCATTTTAAACGTTTTTACACAAATCTATGTTTTCTCGGGATTCGAACCCGGGTCCTTTGGAAGCAACAGCATGAGGTTTACCACTGCGCCAAGCACACTGTTAAAAATTATTTCGCATTATCAACGCTTTGTTAGTAATACTCGTATTTTACAAATTATCGAGGAAAAGCGTTACTCAAGCATTATTATTTTACCGATTTCGAATGACAAGTATCAATAAATGAAGAAAACTGTTTCTAAGTAAGTAGCGTTATTTCGCCTGCTTAAAACTATATATTTTCTTGTTTGAATATATGCCTTTTTTAAAGAAAATCGTCATTTTGCGAAACTGTTAACAAGTCCATCTAACTGCGTAAGGTCAACAAATTATCCGGCGACCCAGTTTCACAATCCTGGCGAATGTGAGTTTTGTTAGTGGTCATAATACCGGGAGAGTGGTTTTTCCTCCGGGTGCTCCGCCCCGCCCATCCCCCACACACACAAGAACAATATTGCATAAAATTGAAAATTTTCATTACAACTAAAAATCCAGAAATTGAAGCTATATTTCACATGTCCAAACTTTCGGTCATCTAGTTAGATACATGTAATACGATTAGAGATATTGCCAAGTAGTCCAGTCAGTTTAGCTGAAAAAAGGGTCGAACCTAGAACTAATTGCAACAGAAATTCTTTTTGCATTTTAACCAACATATATGTATATAGTAACTGTGATAAAAAGTCCTCATGTGTACCCGCTTCCGTTAACAAGATTTTTTTGTTCTAGACACGAGGGTGATAAAGTTATTGCAAAATTCATATGATCTTACTGGTTTAGTAAAATAAGTCAACAACAACGATTGACAATGAATTAACTATTTAGTTTGAATCACAACAGCTACATTTATTATACTAAACATATTACAATTAAATTTTACTAATGTGTACTGGCCATATGCGTATTTTTTATTTGAAATTGTTATTTTCGGGGTAAAATTACCCCACCCACTAATAAATTTGCTTTCTTTTTCAAACAGTGCACTATTTACATAGGTTAGACCACTGAATAAATGTTTGCAACAAAAAGGATATAAAAACAAAATATTTACCCAATAATATATGAATATATATGTATATTATATTATTGGCACATATCAATAGTATGATGTTATATATTTATTTTGGTTTTAAAGAAACGTTGATAAATAAGGTTATGAAAAATAGCACCTACACAACTAGTTACTAAGTTACATAGTCAATAATAAGCGGTTTTAATTTTAAATGTATTATCTTTGCAAACTAAAAATTTGCTCTAACATATTTTTGTCAGGCTTATACAAAATTTTCTAGTGATAGACAAATATGTGTATATTTTGACAGCAACAAATCAAAGGTTCAAACCGCATCATGTTATACATAGTACTTTTATAGATGTATACAAACAATATTCATACATATAAATGACCAATCAACGATCAATTGTCTGTACCAAATGCATATGATGAAAAACAAGTAACATAAATCAATAAATTCTAACTGACATGAAATCAGTTTCATTTTGGTAGCAAATCATTGTTTGTTAGCATAATCAGTATACAAATTCTTGAACGTGTGTACCTATCACAGCATTAAATATTAGAGAAACTTTGTATCTATGTACACTTACATACCGGCAATCTAGCAAATATTTCATTCCATACAAATCTCATTTTCAACTATATCCAGTTCTGTAGGTTTTACGGAATTTGAACACGATACTCCCCTGCATCCACCACAACAGTTAGAACATTCTACAACATGTTTTCTACAGGTGCATTTTTTCATATCACAGTTGAGCTTACAGTTGCAGTGAATGATGGAAAGCAATTTGTCAGGTGCCGGTGGCAGTGAAGATTTCAGAGAAAGCATCTTTCACTAGACAACTTGCCACCCATAATCAAGAGGGTTCAGCGAGTTGTCGCCAATCCATACCTTTGTATGAAAGTAAAACCTTAAAGAATGGAACTTCGCTGCCGCTGAGGTGGGTGGAAGAGATTTGACTTCTACATGAGATGTGATGCTAGCTACTTTAACAGAAAACTTTTTGAAACGCAATTCGTCAAGCGAAATCGGGTTTTCTGTTCCGTACAGCATGGCAATGAGCTGCTCACCATTTTCTTGAATAGTTTCGATATCAGTAGCTTCATTAAGAGAGAGGCATTGTCTTTTAAACAGTTCACTTTTCGACAACATCTTCAATGCAGATGACTTGCTTATGCCATACATTCTTGAGGTCGTGTCACACCCAGTTAGAGCATGTAGTAATGTCAAAACATAGCAAACAGTCTTACCAAGCACATTGCATTTTGTTTTCGATGTCCCATTCCTTCTCTTCGTGTTGGCTTTTTTTTTCGTAACGCTGATCTGAAAAATTATTTAATGCAGATTACCATTTTAATGATGACACAATAGCACAAGTAAATCTCTATCTTCTCCAAACAGGACTACTTGTTTCGTTTCTGCCTTTTCAATAGCGATATTTGCAATTTTAGTGTCTGCATCGTCATTGGCATGATGGACTTCAGCATCGCGATTGCTCAAGTATTTACCAAGTAAGTAGATGAATTTCTGTTTGTTTTGAAGATTTGTCAGGAAAACATCTTTCATTATTTTGCACGGAGTGTCAAGTGAAAATATCACCGCTTGGACACATATGCCTTTAGTTCGCCTTATGTGTGCTGTATCCTTGGTTGTTGGACTCTCTGGATAGCCATCGAAGACAACACATGAATCCCCTTGAGAGTTTCTTCTAATGAACTGGCAAATCTCACCAAACATGCTTCCTTCGTTCCATATCAGTTTGTGCAGGCGCGATCCGCCATCAATAACAAAAGTCTTGAGGCAAAGTGATGATGCAGCTGCAACCCAAGCCCAATCTTAAAAGGCGCTAGAATGCTTCTAGGGCAACTTACTTGCATAATACTTTGACCTATGGCTTACATTTTTGTTAGGTTGTTTTCACCTGGACCAATTACTATTTTCAATAAAGATTGTAAACTTTGTGGTACATAATCCAAGTTCTTCTGTAATGAAGCAATATCTTGACAAGATGGGTAACAGTCTTTTGTCTAATTGATGTTAATTATGTCATATTTGATTATTTTAGCAGCTGACTCAATTATATTTCTTTTCTTCTTCTGACATATTTGAAGCATCTTCATTGTAGATTTCATGAATAATGTTTGAAATGGTTTGTCTCAATGTCACAATATCGCTTTTCCCATCTAAATTGCTTATAACAACACTCTCACCAAAATGTTCAGTATTTTTTTTCCATATATTTTGCAGAATATGCATTTTCTTCCCCACAAATGACTGACATTTTGTTTACAAGATCAACAATCGACATATTTTGGCCCGATTCTATCATCTTAATCACATGTTCAAAAGCACCAACATGGCCTGTGTTTACTGGTCTTCCAGGAGTTCTCTGTCGTTTTGCACTTCATGTAGATTCACTGTCATCGTTACGGTATTTTTGGAATACCTTTTCCAGTCCTGAAGTTCACAATACACGACTGGTGGTATATGGCTTCTGCTGCAGGAAGGTCAATGACGTGGGACAGACGAGCCAAAATTGCTGTTGACCACTCATCTTTCCTTTTATTGCAAACACCTACAATAGATTCCTGAAAGTGTAAACTTCTAACAGGATATGTATCACTATATTTCTTGTTTGTTTGTAAAGAAAATTTTGCGTGATTTGCACAAAATCAACCTGAGTTTCAGAGCGTAACACACGTGACCCATTGTTAGTGACATATATATCATGCTCCTTGACAGGCCGTGTAAAATCTTTACTACACTGAACATGGACGATGTCCCCCGGTGCAGCATTCAACTGAAGTCCTCTTTTACTGCTTATGTCCGATAGCGTTTGACATCCATTTGGACCGAGACGGGATGTTGGGGTACTGTCATCAATGCATTCATGACAAATTCTGCATATATCCATGATCTGCAAGATTAAAAAGAAGTATTCTATTTATTCTAATTTAAGTAAGCATTTTATTGCCATTGTGTATGAAACTATTGTCCTCCACTACTTTGATTACATTTAAGCATCCGAAGGCTTAAACGAAAACGCTGATGATAATATAATTGTTAATGTTTAAAGGAACCATATTACCACTGTTATAATACATAGAGAATACATGGTTACTTTCCTTTCTTATGATAACAAATTGTTATCGGACAAGGATGATATCGGCATCTGGGAGCATGTTTTATAACGGGGACGTGGAAATAGCAATGTTACATTTTTATAAAGAAAGATATTTATGGAATGAGTGATGTATTGGACGTCATCATTGATGACGTTCAATCGAACGAATGATAAAGGGGGCTAACTTTCGTTAAGCTGGCGAGAATCGTCGCGATTTGGGTTTCTTGAAAACTGGCCTAGCACGTTTGCTGAAATTTGACATGTATATGGACAAGAATGCGATCTACCTGTTGGCGTAGGCGTTATACCTGGGAAAAATATAGTTTTTGATTAAATCACGAAAAAGTTTCGCAAGTTTTACATAACCGGATTTACAAAATGCGGTATATGGATATACCGAAGTCCTACCGAAATCCCCGAAATCAAACTTTGATAAAACAATGTTTCATTAGTGATTTCAGTGTATTTCGCAACGATCTATATTAAAATACGCAGTTTTTCAATACACAATCAATATTAATGGGGATTTCGTGGGATCTCGTGGATTTCTGGGGATTTTGGTAATTACGGGAAATTCGGTATTTCTTCACACCCGTCAAAATGGTCGACTTCGTCAGAATGAACGCTTAGAAAGTATTTACAAAAAACATCATCTCAAACGATGTAAAGTGAACGCTACTTATCTGTTTTGTAGATAAGTATACGATCCATTGGAAAACACTAACATTTGACATAAAAAAACGCCAGTGGATATGGAAATCTTCATCGTTTGAAATAGCAGACGGCGTCGACCAAAGGCGAAAAGACCGCGAGAAAGTATTCACAAAATAACATAATTAAAAATGATGTCAAGTGAACGCTAATTCGCTGTTTTGTAGATAAGTATACGATCTATTGAAAAACCATAACATTTGACATAAAACACCCGTGGATATGCAAATCTTCTGCGTACCAAATAGCAGACATCATGCGGCGTCTAATCTGAGTCTACGCTGTTTGCCAAGGCCGATAGTATAATGAATGGAAATGCACAAACTCAGCAACTGGCAAGCATATATGCATTAGTAGATTGTTTCGTGATTATTTAGAAACGACTACATAATTCTTTTGGTTCAGCCAGTGCAACTTAACAGAAATAAGTATAATAGTTTCTACACCTGACAACAATGTGCCAACTTTATACAAGGTAAGTTGTTTACATTATTTAAAATATTTCAAGCTTACAGTATACAACAATAAACAGCTGGTACAATGTAATGTCATCGTTTTAATTTTAATAAGCCCGTGGTTAATTACCCTTTTTAATCTTATGGTTCAATGCATCTCTAACACCTTCAATTGACATTCTCGGCTCGGGTACTACTTACCGGTACATGTACCCCGGGTACTCTTAACTTTACTTACATGTAGCCCGGGTACGGTAAAGAAACTTAAACATACCCGCAAATATTAGATTGTATCCGAGTTGTATATCTGCCAAAAATCCGATGTCGTTAAACATGCTAGCGATTAAAGTAAAACAATATTGTTTACCTTAAAGAAACTTCTCTTTAAAAAAAATCTGCATCAACATGCTTTTTAGTATGAGTGTTGAGAGGACGCCGTAGGAATAATCAAGTAATCAAGAATACGTCTCTGTTTCTGCTTTTATTTCCTTCATGTATAATGACGATAAGGATTGACGACTAACATTGACGGCAATGATAACAAGCATTGAAAACTAACACTAACGACAAGGATTGGCGACTAGATGTAACATTGACGATTCTCTACAATAAATGAAATTAACAATAAAGAATGAATAATACGATTATAGTACAACAGATCTGCTATTCGAAGTATAATATGATAGCATACACTCATTAGAATAAAAGGTTTCATAAATAACAATTTGAAACATTTTCAATAAATATCGAAATATCTTATACAATATTTATTACACAGCATGAATTATTTGTTAAAACATAATATAAATACCAAATATGGTGTTCCCCATTTAACGGACCTCGCAAACCAAAAAATGTTTCTTTAACAAAATCTATGATGGTAAAAAGTGAACGTGCGACATCGCGGAAAATATACTTGACAACGTCATACAATGATGCGACTTTAAACAATTTAAGATTTTAAATTGAATCACATTAATGATTGTAAAAATGAGTTTTGATAATACATTGTATAAATGCCATTTAACAGAAAATTGACATAAATGTAAACATAATTAATTTTTACAAAATAGCCGACAACAACCGATTTAGTGTTTAAATTCCCGGGTATGTTTTAGTATATTTACCGTTCCCAGGGTACGAGCCTTACTAACTGTATTATTATTATATCTCACCGACTACCTTTACCTTGTTGTGTTTCAACCTGAAATTTATGTAAAATCCGGCTTTCTTCACTTTTATTTTTCATTCATTTGATTACGCAATTGTTGACATATCTCGTGGAAAATTATTTGAATCTTTGGATTTTAGTGACGACAAGCTGGAAGTGTCAATTTATTTTTTACAATGAATCTAAGATGTATTTAATTTTTTTGTGTTTGTCATGCATAGTTCAGTGTTTTCCAGAAAAATTTGAGTAGCCAGTTATATGGCCGGCAACTATGCAGTAAAACCAAAGCATTTGTGACATTTACTTGATATATTTGGGAAAAGTAGCCGGCATCAAGAGTTAATGTAACCGGCAAGATCGCTAGCAGCCGGTATTTAAAGAGAACACTGATAATAGTAAACTAAATCTCTACGACGGGATTACAGCTTTGTAAAATTGTTTTTTGGGTGATAATGGTTAGTAATTCATACTAATGTTATTAAAAAATATCGGCTTTAAGTTTAATTTTGAGAATGCGATGGAAGAACAGAAAATGAAGAGCATACAGGGATGGAAATAATTGGTTTACCGTGAACCCGGGGCAAGTAGATTTTGGCCTGGGCAACTCAATTTCAAAAGTTGGTAAACTTCTTTTTTTTAAAGCTTAAAACAATTCACTGCAATAAAAATTGAAAAACAATTGATCACCATGGATCAATACTAGTTAAATAACATTCATTATTTAGGAATAGGACATGATTCAATTCAGGCTCATAATAAAACATCATGCATTGAACATGTGTTGTCAGCAAATGTTTTTAATTATCTATTATTTTATTAAAAGAATGTATAATATTCACATGTTCATATTTCTGGGCTCGTTATTCTTTATCTGGGCAACCAAAATACTAAAGATGGTTGCCCACAATAGTAAACAGTTAGTTTCAATCCCTGGCATATCATTGTATCTCTATTGTTATAAGCATTGCATTAAAGTTGTGATTGAGGTTAGCCTGTTGTTTATGGTATATTTACATTTTAGCTTGACTGTTATATATGAAATATATATAGTCGAGCTATCCTACTCAACCCGGCGTCGGCTTGCGCATTGGAATGTTTGCGTACCACCTCAAATATATTTCCTATGTCCATTGACATATTGCTTTTATATTTTGCATACTTCATTACCGACATAAACCCAATCTATAAACAAGAGCAGACAACTCATTTACTGTATCAAGCATTTTAACAGAATTAGGCCCTTTTTCACTTAGAATAATATGCATATTATTGATAAATCTATGTTAAAGTTTGCATATGACCTCAAATATTTTTTATGTCCCTTGACATATTGCGTTCATACACCATGTATTTTGCTTATTAACCAACATGACCCCAATGTATAAACAAGAGCAGATAACTGTATCAAGCATTTTGTAACAATTATGGCCTTTTTAACCAGGTTTTCCGAAGGAAAAAACTGGTTATTAGATTGGCGAATGCGGGCGGGCTGGCTGGCGGGCTGGCGGAATAAGCATGTCCGGGCCATAACTATGTCGTTCATTGTCAGATTTTAAAATCATTTGGCACATTTGTTCACCATCATTGGACGGTGTGTCGCGCGAAATAATTACGTCGATATCTCCAAGGTCAAGGTCACACTTTGAGTTCAAAGGTCAAAAATGGCCATAAATGAGCTTGTCCGAGCCATAACTATGTCGTTCATCGTCAGATTTTAAAATCATTTGGCACATTTGTTCACCATCATTGGAGGGTGTGTCGCGCGAAATAATTACGTCGATATCTCCAAGGTCAAGGTCACACTTTGAGTTCAAAGTTCAAAAATGGCCATAAATGAGCTTGTCCTGGCCATAACTATGTCATTCATTGTGAGATTTTAAAATCATTTGGCACATTTGTTCACCATCATGGGACGGTGTGTCCCACGAAAGAATCACGTCAATATCTCCAATGTCAAGGCCGCCACGACTAAAAATAGATTTAAAAAGAAAAAAAACTTTCAAAGGGGGTTAATTTTTTTTGGTCATTTCAAAAGTTCAGTTTGAGTTTTCTCCCTTTATCAGATTTTTTTTTCACAATGAAAACCTGGTTTTGTGACAATTTTGTCCCTTGTTTTCACTTACAATAAGCATATAATTGATAAATCTATTATTAAGTTTGCGTACCACCTTTAAATTGCCATAACTTGTTTATTATGCTCCCCCCCAAATTTTTTAGGGGGAGCATATAGTCGCCGCTTCGTCTGTCCGTCGGTGCACAAATTTGTTTCGTACCCAATTTTTTTTGTACCCAAATTTATATATGTACCCTTTTTTTTCGTACCCAAATAGTTTTTTGTACCCTAATTTTTTCGTTCCCTATAGGTTTTCATAACCAAATTTTTTTTCGTACCCAATTTTTTTTTTACACAAATTTGTTCGAACCCAAATTTCTTTGAACCCATTTGTTCGTACTCAAATTTTTTTCGTACCCAAATTCGTTTTGTTCCCAATTTTTTTTGTACCCAAATTTTTATTTGAACCTTTTTTTCGTACCCAAATAGTTTTTCGTACCCTAATTTTTTTTCATAACCAATTTTTTTTTCGTACCCACATTTTTTTGTACCCAATTTTTTCGTACACAAATTTGTTCATTCCCAAATTTCTTCGTACCCATTTGTTCGTACTCATTTTTTTTTCGTACACAAATTTTTTCGTACCTTATTTTTTATTTGTACCCATTTTTTTCGTACCAAAATAGTTTTTTCGTTCCCTTATTTTGTTTGTACCCATTTTATCGTACTCAAATTTGTTTTCGTACCCAAATTTGTTTTTTTTTCCTACCCGCATATTTTTTCGTACCATTTTTTTTTTGAAATAATCGATTTTCAATTTGATTTCATCTCTCCACTCATTCCATCCCGCGAAACCCTTAAGGTGTCGCAAGTCTAGTAATTTGAAAAGCATAATTTTAAACGCCATTATGAAAAATACTTCTTTTTTATTATAAGATCGTTTTTTATTAGCAGTAAAACGAAGAAAAAAAGCTTCTTATGATCGAAAAAATATATATTTAATACCATAGTTCTGAGGTTTGAATAAAGAAGTTTACCTCAGAAGAACCTTCGTAGTATTCAAAGAGGCGGTGGTTTCAACAGCACGAATGTATCCATCACACTGAAACATTTAAATGAAATATTTTCATTTCGTACTTGAATTCCAATTATTAAGTTAGTAGCGAATGAGTACATTATTAAATTTGTTTACTAATTTTATGTTTATATGTTTCGTGTATTATGTAACTGTTGTTAAAAATAATATCTTTGAATATTTCTGCAAATGTACCTGTCATCGTCGTTACACGATCCTGGACACCGATATGTTAGCCCCCGCACAAAAGTTTGACCACCTATAACAAAATAATAACTTTACTATAAATGTATGTTTATAAAATATTTGTTTAAGTGTTTATAGCCAAACTAAACGCATTAGTAAATTAAACTGGATTTTAATGTCATTACATGTGGAACATAAAATAAGAATCTTACAAACAAAACAACAACAATTTAAATGTATTGGAATACCTTTGTGTCAAATGGATTAAATGTTTCCTTCTTCACATATTGGAACAGTATGGGCTAGCTAGACAATAATCTGCCAATCTATGATGCACAGTCCATCTGCAAAAAAAGAAGCGATTAAATTGGTTATAAGAGTCATTTTTGTTAAATTCAAAACAGATGCTTATGCTGACATTAGACCCGAATGGCCTTCCGTAGAAAAAAAAACGTGCACGAGCGGTTACTTTGTTAGCGAAAAAATTCTTTTTAAAGCAAATCATTTCAGTCATTCAATGTGTTAACTAAACTGCAACTGTTTGTAAAACCTTTTTTAATCATGTAACATCATTTTACCATATAAACCACAGATAAATGAAAATCTATCAATTCTTGTATGAAGGTAACGATTTTTTTTAAATATCAACAATACATTTCTGAAAGTACCTTTACTTTTTATTTATCAAACACTTTTTAAAATATAATGATTTACCTACCTTTGAGGTGTTTCCGACAAGTTATTTAATGAAATAAAAGAAAAATGGCAAATGTGCTAGATAAAACAGCGGCAGCCAATTGTATAAACGATTTAACCATACTGTAGTAAATACTTTTACTATGGTTAAAATGAACCGTAGTTAAGTTAATCCTATTGTATAAACGATTTAACAAATTTTAACCACGCACTTACCATGGTTAAGTTTTACCCACCTTCATTACCATGGTAAGAGGGTTTAACCACAACAAAGATGGCCGACATTCACTTGGTCAGACGACGCAGACCTCGACAATTCAGGCGAATTGACCGACAGGAGACGGACTTGACGGACGATGAGCTGCGCCGGAGGTACAGGTTTTCTTCTGACAACATTGACAGACTTGTACGACTGTTGGAGCCGTCGCTTCAAAGACCGACACGACGGAACAAGGCGCTGACCGTACGGCAACAACTCCTTCTGACATTGAGGTTTCTTGCGTCTGGGGCATTTCTTCAAATTATTGGTGATACCTTCGGCGTAGACATTGCTACTGTGTCCCGGGTGGTTACGAACGTGACTGACTGTTTATTTGCACTGAAAGACACTGTGGTCAAGTTTTCCTTGACGGACGCTGACCGACGCCGCGTTATGGCTGTTTTTTTCGCAATAAGGGGATTCCCGGGAGTCATCGGTTGTGTTGATGGCACCCATGTACGAATCATTTCTCCCGGAGGTGAGGACGAACCGTCCTATGTAAATAGCAAAGGTTTCCACTCCCTCAATGTGCAGGCAACGTGCGACCATAAAGGTGAGATGAATTTATGTCTGTTTATGCAGCGGTATGCTTATTCATTTGACAAATTAAAATAACAGTGATTTATTTTTAAACTGGTTGCTCCAATTTCACTCTGTAAATCCATGCATGATTAGGAACAAATGTGTTCACGAGCCGCTGTAAATACAGCAATATAGATGATTCACTGATCCTTTGAACAGTGCCATAAATATTGCCGTACTTCAAAATCTGATTTAAATCTTTAAGTATCAAATCAATTATATCTCAAACACAAAAGATCCTCTTCAACATTAATGTCCCTGATAAATCACTGTAGGTCCTATTCCGTGTACATTTCATTTAATTCTGAGTAAAATCTCATACACGCGTACAAGTATACGTCATCGTGACACGCGTCATCATGACACGATTGTAGAATTAATTGAGGTGCCTTACAGGGATTTTTGTTTTTGTTGTGTGTCATTATTTAGATTTTAAAGGACAGTATATGGATTTATTTTGTTTCAACTTATACAGGCTATGTTTACTTGAATAGTTTGAAGGTTTCTCAAATCATTTTCTGAATTCAACGTCTATCAATTAAAATCATATTCACTTTAATATTCTAATATACTAAATGTACATGGTTTATAATAAATTAATGAAGATGTTTCATTACGAGAGCAATAAACGATCACGATCAACCTATATCATTTTAATAGCGGTTTTACCCAGATTTAATACTTTTATTACTATACAGGGATGTTCACTAGCATAAACGCATGTTGGCCTGGATGCTGTCACGACTCGCACATTCTTCGGATGTCTAACATTGGACAGCATTTGGCCAGTCACCATCAAGGTATTACTTAATTGCCAATTTCCTTTCTGTCAATTATTTGTCAACTTGAAGTTTTCCATTTGGTGTACCACTTACAGATAATCAACCCTTTATACATTGCAAAAATGTCGAAAATAAAATGATGACACATATTTTATTGTTAACATTGAAATAGTTTATTTTCTTAAATCCTTTGAATGTCCAGTTTTAAATACATGTAGTAAGATTATATTTATTTTTAAGTAAATTCAAATCGCTGAAATGACTTGCTTTAATATATTGTTCCCAGATCCTGAGCGTGGATATTTACTGGGTGACAGCGGGTATCCGTGTCGTCCTTTTTTGATGACTCCCTGTATGCAGCCAGGTAAAGCGAGTTCACATTAAATCAACAATAAACAACTGTTTCTTAGACGTATTTATTTTATTTGTGTATAAGGGTACCGTTTTACTAAACTACTTACGCAAGCCTTAGACTTACGCACATATTTTTAATTAATTGGATTTCATTTATTTCTGGTACAGGCAATTCATTTGTTACTTGGAATGTTGCTGTGGGATTCTTGCATTTGATTGATAGTGTCGAACATGAACTCTCGAATGACATCGATCTCCATCGGACTCATCATTATTGATTTTTTTCTATCGCAAACGATATCCGCCATTATTATTGTTTTGCCTAGATATCGTTTGGTAAAGTTTACGGAAATACAAAATCGAAATTATGGGAAAAATAACTTAGGTTAAAAATAAGTATTTACCATGGTCAGCTTACCATGTGGTTAAAAGCTTTATACAAGTTAAAATTAACCATGGTATCTTAACTACGATTTTAACCTTGGTTACTTATTTACTATGGTAATTTTTAACCAAGGTTTATACAATTGGCTGCGGTTTTCAAAGGCGCAGCCATTATTTAACTATGACGTTTACATTCCAGTGACGTCATTATTCTGCGCGTTTGGGTAAAACTGTGTGTACGGAAGTCTAATGTGTCCATACAAAAAGTATTTCTTTTAACCGATTTTTAAACAAAAATATCAGAGTTAATGCTTCACAAAATTTGTGGGACTTTTTTGTGGAAATACATTTCAGTGATGTCTTTAACTCTATGCAAAGAAAAATTCTGTTGCAATTAGTTCTACCCCAAATGTTAGACTGACTGGACTAAAGTTATAAATATTAACACATACGATCATTCAATGGGTTTTCCTCCGCTTCCCTTATGATCTCGAAAAGTAAACATTGGGCTTCGCAATATTTTCTCGCATGATTTTAATAAGCATGGAAACACACATGAACGCACAAAACACACCCATCGCTAACTCGCGCACGGTTATATAAAAACACACATACACGCGTATGCACACAATCGCACACGTGAGTATCGAGCACTAACTACTTGGCCATACGCCCAAGTGTCCGTATGTCTTGCAATCTGCAAATAAATCGTATTCTTTAGAATAAACTTTTCTGAATTAACACATCTCTTTGCGGTATGTTCTATCAGCAAAACCAGCTCGGGTGCCAATATCATTGTTTCGACAAAAGTAGTCTACACGCCGGAAATTATGGTACACCTGCAAGAGTTGTCTCCCTGTACAGTAATTTACGCTAGAACGTCTTTATTATTGGTTCCATGTAATAAAATAACGATGTACATGCATAAAAAGATCATCGAAGCAGCAACAAAGTAAAAAGCTCGCAGGCAAGCACAGAATTAAATAGCAAAAGTATAAATTCACATTTCAATATTGCAAAGCTGAACACAAATTACATTACACCAAAAACAAATGGTATTACTAAAGGAACTGAACATTAGCCTTAATGAACAATGAATTGTTTTTACACCAAATGCAAGAAACATACATACAATTTTAATGTAACATAATTCATATAAATTGTAATAGGTCAAAGTGGTGTTGTCAATAAGCAATAACAATTGTCATTAATAAATATGAAATCTTCATTTAGTTACAAGCATCTACAGAGGAAATAATCACGTGATAATCAAGATGGCGACGTCCATGCCGAGACAGTTAGTTTTCGCCGTGTTATACTTTTGTTTATTTTTTAGATTACGCTCACTTTCCAGCTATATCACTAAACATTTGATTAGCGTTTATTTCGTATTAAAATTCGCTTTATATCTCCACTTTACTCCCCGCAAATTTTCTAAGTGGCGCTTTAATTAGGTCATCCCGCTAAGAAATCTTGCAGCGAGTAAAGTCGAGAAAAAGAGCGAATAACAACACGAAATAAACGCTAATAACTTTTTTCGGCGTGCTGTATTAAGCCAGCTTTTGACCTGACCTGACCTTTGTAAGTGTCCAATAATATTCAAATAAAATTTCCCGCGGAATACACTTCATTTATTTCATTGGCTGATTTGAGTATAACACCAAAACATTGGAAACATATCCGCGTCTTTGTAACACTGTGATACTGCATGAAACAATTTTATCTCTAATGAAAAGGCTCAATAGATAGAACAGTTTTACAATCAATTCTCGACATAAATACAGTTTGTGCGTGCACCTTTTATTTTTAGAGAATTACCAGCGCAAAAGCGTTTATACTAAAGGCTATGTTCTCATATTTAGTACTTACTTCCATATTCAAGTCAACATGTTAACATGTAAAAGTATAAAGAGCAGTGTAAGCGAGGCCTCACTTTAATGCATTGCATTTCAACCCGCGAGGTTTTGGGTCAATTCGCGGCCAGTGTGTGAAAGTTTATATACAGTTCATCACCGGAGTTCGCAGCCAGTAAAATAATCGTTATATAATAAAGACTCTATCCGTGAACTAGGTGACCTGGAATTTTCTTTAGAATAGAAATATGTTAAATGACGATATTCAGCAATATAATTAAGATATGTCAATAATAGATTATTAATGTGTTTTCAACAATACAATGAAAATATTATTTTAGATTAATTTAACAATAATTATTCCTCCATATTGACTATTGTATTAAGCATGAGCGCGATGATTCTCGAAACTGTTAATAGTCAAATCATATAGCAATGTCCGACACACCACTAAAACAGGTTTGTTCGAAGAACGCGCCTATAAATACGGATACTTCGCGTGTGGCCGGCTGACTCATATGTTTTAGTTTAACTTTCATTCTTCTTTTGGTTTTCTGTTTTGTATCTAAAGGTTTATGACCAGCAATATGTAATAATGTAAAATAAGCCGCGAAAACTCCGCGTAACATCCCTTACTGCGTGTGATGCAGCTAAGAACTGCACAGAAAAAGACATTCGCTATCATTGATCTCATTCATTGAACTATCAACGCCGTTTATCTTTTTTAAAGATATTTCTTGTTGCTAATATGGCTGGAAAGTGAGCGGCATTTAAACAATAAATAAAAGTAATAAAGACTATAAAACGGCGAAAAATACCTGCATCGGCATGAACGTCGCCATCTTGACTATCACGTGATTCCTCTGATCTACAGGCGGATAAACCCTTCTATCTTCCATACTGGGCAGGGAAGGGATACCCAATCGAGCTGCAAATGGAAATATGAGGTCGCGTTGTACAAACATTCGTTTGAATAATTCATGCATGTATATAGAAGGGCACTTGAATGGATAGATACTTTATGTTTCTTCGTTCGACTTGACAGAATAGTTTATCACAGAGAGTAAACCCTCACATGCAAAATGATCTATTTAAGAGTGAAATAAACGCCACATTTATAATTAAATTTTGTCAGAAATATATTTGCTTATGTGTTCATCATCCTGTGGAAAATAATAAATATTATCGTACATTAAAACACAAAACAAACTAAGCAATGGTTATCGAAAGAAGCCGTCATATGGATTTAGATATCTTTTAAAGGGGCATTTTCACGTTTTGGTAAATTGACAAAATTAAAAGAAAAGCTGTTTCAGATTCGCAAATTTGCGTTTTAGTTAAGATATTCGTGAGGAAACAGTAATACTGAACATTTGCCATGCTCTAAAATTTCCATTATCTGCATCTTTTGACGATTTGAAAACCTGAATATTAAACAGCGTTGCAACGCGAAACGATTTAATAATTTGGAAATCTCTGTTGTTGTCGTTATATTTTGTGAAACTACAAGGATTGCTAATATAAAGTACAAGAGGGCCAAGATGGCCCTAGTTCGCTCACCTGAGAGGAGTCGGTTCATTCAATTGTTACCTAATGTCAAACTTGACCTAGATATTGACCAGACAGACATCCTGGTCAAGTTTCATCATTATTGAACCAAAGACTCTGGCGTAGGGAGTGTTTTTGTTTTTGTAATATTTGAAATGGTGACCTATATTTTGAGTTTACCCCCCTTACCAAACATCAAACTTTGCTTATATGGATTTTGTATAATATAATTAAAATTTGGACAATCTAAGGGCAATAATTATGGCATTAATTATGTGATTTTGCTCATCATCAAACTTGACTGAGATCTTTCAGCAACTTTGATAAAGAGAGCTTGAGAAATGTTATTGCTAGAGTGTTTACAAACCAAATGTGGACGGACGGACAGCGGACAAAGACCAATCCTAAAACCTTACCTGAGCAATCAGGTGAGCTAAAAAGTGTGTTTCACCGATCTGAGCCATTTTCCAACTTGTCCAAGAAATCAATAAAACAAATGTATTGACTAAGTTTCACGATGATTAGGCAAAATATGTGACTTCAATAGTGTTCGATCACAAGGTTTCTCTCTATATAGTCACATAAGGAAAACTGCCCCAACCCCTTGGCAGCCATGTTTATTGACCCATCGGGACCATTTGCAAACTCATCTGAGATATATATAAAACCAATCTTTTCACCAAGTGTCATGATGATTGGGCAAAAAATGTGACTTCTAGAGTGTTCACAAGCTTTTTCTTACTATATAAATATAAGAAAACTGCCCCCCCCCCCCGGCAGCCATGTTATTCAACTGACCGGAACCATTTTCCAACTCAACTCTCGTATCAAGGAAACAAATGTTCTGACCAAATTTCATGAAAATTTGGCCAAAAATGTGACTTTTAGAGTGTTCACATGTTTTACTATATACATTTAGAGAAAAATTCCCCGCCCACTGGCGGCCATGTTTTTTCACCGATCTGGACCATTTTCGAAGTCGTCCGACATATCAATAAAACCAATGTTTTTCTTTCATGAAGATTGGGCAAAAATTGTGACTTCTAGAGTGTTTACAAGGTTTCTCTATAGCAATATAAGGAAAACTGCCCCGCCCACTGGTGGCCATGTTTTTCAACGGACCGGAACCACTTTTGAACTCAACCAACATATCATTAAGACAGACATTTAAACAAAGTTACATGAAGATTGGGCATTAAATGTGACTTCTACAGTGTTTACAAGCTTTTTTTTTGGATCTAGTGACCTAGTTTTTGACCCAGCATGACCCAGTTTCGAACTCGATCGAGCTATCATTGGGACAAATCTTCTGACCAAGTTTCATGAAGATCGTGAACAATGTGGACGGACGGACGACGGACGGACGACGGACAAAAACCGGTCAAAAAAGCTCACCGTAGCAATCAGGTGAGCTAAAAAAACATCCAACCTCGAATAACAATTAGCACATAAATGATACACACAACTACACTGTATTATTATGAAAACATTAGTAATCAAAGGGGAGTAACTACTGTAAACTTAAATGCAATATTTAGAAGAGTTGTCTCGCATGTTACATGACCTTAATTCATGATTGTTTACAAGCGTTTTTACTATATAAATATAAGGAAAACTGCCCCGTACCCCTGGCAACCATGTTTTTTAACGGACTGGAACCATTTTCAAACTTAACTCACGTATCTAGGAAACATAAGTTCTGACAAAATTTCATGAAAATTGGGCCAAAAATGTGACTTCTGGAGTGTTCACATGTTTTCACTATATACATGTAGAGAAAAATGCCCCGCCCACTGGCGGCCATGTTTTTTCACCGATATTGACCATTTTCGAACTCGTCCGAGAAATCAATAAAACCAATGTTTTGATTAACTTTCATGACGATTGGGCAAAAATTGTGACTTCCAGAGTGTTTAGAAGGTTTCTCTATAGCCATATAAGAAAAACTGCCCCGCCCACTGGCGGCCATGTTTTTCAACGGACCGGAACCACTTTTGAACTCAACCAACATATCATTCAGAAAAACATTTAGACAAAGTTACATGAAGAATGGGCATGAAAAGTGGCTTCTACAGTGGTTACAAGTTTTTTTCTTCTTTTTTTGACCTAGTGACCTAGTTTTTGACCCGGCACGACCCAGTTTCGAACTCGACCGAGATATCATTGGGACGAAGCTTCTGACTAAGTTTCATGAAGATCGGACAATAAATGTGGCCTCTGGAGTGTTTACGAGACGACGGACAAAGACCGGTCACAAAAGCTCACCTGAGCAATCAGGTGAGCTAATATAAAAAAAACATCATTCATAGCATGTGCACGGATGGCAAAGTGGCCTAAGAGGAAGACTTTTACTCCAGGACTCTAGGGATCAGTGGTTTGAGCCCAGTTGAGGGTTACTTTTTTTTCTTTTTTAAAATTGTTTTCTAGTTGTTTTTACTGGAGATTTTTAAGTCCGATGTTTAAATTTATCAATATAAAGCATTTAATGACAAACTTCAATATATGCTAAAATCTGTGAAAAGGCCCCTTTAACAGCCTTCATGAAAGTCTTGGTTTTCTATCAGAAATACCTCAACATTTCCTCATAAGATCTTTTTGACAGGCGATAGTGCCATCAACAATGGGTTTACTATACAACATATACAGATGGGATATTAAGAAACATGCATACATTTTAGTTTTCCAGTTATAAGTACATACATGTATACTCAAACCCATCCTAAGCTTGGTCCCATTACCAGTAGACAATTCATATACTTTAGAATAAGAATAAGGAATATTCTGCAAACTGAAACGTTGTAAGAGTATACTTATGATGGGTCTAGCTCCACAGCTCCTCATTCAACGTCGTCTAAAGATAGCATTCTTTATTAATTAAAGTTATTAATGAAATAATCAATATTTGTAGCATGCGTTTAATACAAGTTGAAATAATAGTTCTTTGATCTAAGGCAACTATTCATTCTTTACATTAATAATAGTTGGTGATTAAAAGCCCCGATTAGCTAACCATGGGTTATATTGAAACCAGGGCCCGCATTCACCGACCAATTCTTTAACTAAAGTATAAAGAACAGTCTTTAGACTTCATAAGGATACCTATGAGTTTGCATATAAACATGCTAAAATAGTGCTAATATAATGAACATATCGTTCTTAACAAATAATTATACAATTAAATGTGCTAAAATTTTAAAATATTACAGTTTTAAGAATACTCTTGATTTTCAGACTTTAGTCTAGTAATTGAAAGGTGAATACGAGCCCAGAATATTTCGATATTATATAGTTTGCGCTGCCAGTGTTAGCTGTCTATTAGTTTTATATATTGCGTGAATATATTTACTCAAAGAGAATAATTAAAAGATAACGATGTGGCTGTATTGAAGCAAAATATGCACAACACTTTCAATCTTACTTTCAATGTGCAAGTGGTATTCGTGTGTTCGCCACATAACATGATTAAGTAAATTATTGGACTCAAGAGCAGGTTTATTTACCTTGTACTTTTAAAAGATATCACAACTTCTTCATCAGCTGATCACTGATTCACAGACGTCACAGTCACATGACCGGTGAAGGGTCACGTGACACGAGGATACTGCATCAATTGTATCAAGCACAGGAAGCGTACTGTACGCAACCGCTAAATACATTGCCACGGTCATTGGCCCCTTGGCGGGCAAGACGGAACACCACATAGTTAACTCAGTGGATTTCGTTCAGAAGATCAAGGATCTAGAAGTACCCCCTGGCACGAAACTGGTATCCTATGATGTCTCAGCACTTTTCACTTCAATTCCAGTACCCAAAGCACTAACAGTGATCAGAAACAAATTGGCTGGAGACACCAAGCTCAACAAACGATCGGAACTCAGTGTTGAACAAGTGATCGAGTTGTTAGAAAATTACAAGGTAAATTAACCGGCTCTGAGTCCAAGAATTTACTCAATCATGCATCAACCAGAGCAGAGAAACCTACATGAACGTTATACATAACGTTGGTAAAACGTTATTTTACAACGTCCATACGACGTAAAAATGTGGACTCCATATAACGTTGTTATTACGTTATAAAATAATGTTATAAAGTAACCAAAATGCAACCTTTCTATGAACTAACTGTGTTATTGACACTCTACACAACACGCCATATTTTAATTATTTTATTACAAAATTATAAAAACAATCAAACAATGTGAACCTAACAAACTTTAGAATTTTAGTTCAATAATGAATGAATGTAATGTTCTCAGTCGTTAACAATTGTTAAACAGAAGTACATTAACAAACTAAAAAAGAATCGAATATTAACAATCTACAAGAATCATTTAAAGCATATATACTCGATAAGTTGGCTAAAACAATTAACTTCCGGTAACCATGTCTATTCAGAGCATTTGTAAAAGGTTACCCAGTTAAAATCACAAAACTTTCTAAATTGCATCGATGGAAGAGGCACAACTTAATATATGTCATGCATAGAAAAGAAGATATGCATATTTTACCTTTTCAAGTGTAATCACAGATATTTTTTTTTCAAAATAAGGTTGAAGTTTTGTAAGAACATTTTTTTCCTAACCTTATAACTTCCATTTTTTCAATCAAAACCTCCAAACTAAGAAAACGGGAAGTTCATTTATGAAGACCTTTCTATTATTACAACAAGAGCACCGCATAACGGGTGCCAACGCTCGGCTCCGGGTGCAGTTTTAAATAAATGAAAGCTTGTGAGATTTTTTTTAGAGGTCACAGTGACCTTGACCTTTGACCTAGTGACACAAAAATGGGTGTGGCGTGTAGAACTCATCAAGGTGCAACAACATATAAAGTTTCAAAGTTGTAGGTGGAAGCACTTTGATTTTAGAGCAAAATGTCAAGGTTTTAGCACGACGCCGGCGGACGACACGACACGACACGACGAGCTGACTATGACAATACCTCGGGTTTTCTCCGAAAACAGCCGAGCTAATAATAGATCAAATTGTCTGCAACTGCAAAAAATTAAACATCGATATAAGACGTGAAAAAGTTGTTTGTTTCCACTAACATATCGCCAAAAAAATAGGGTAGGTAGGTCGCCGCAACTTTTGCCATCTAATTTGTTAACTTAACACGTTCTTATCCACTAAATAAACGTAAATTCAATGACAAAAGTCTTCGAATTGTCTATGCAACATCATTATGTGATGGCAAAATCATAATTTGATAAAATAATCCAGTTTGACAAATTCAATAAAAAAATTGACTTCAAATGGCCAAAAAATGTTAAGGGTCCGCAAAAAATTAGGGTCGGTCGGGTCAGTGGAAACATACAAAGTTTTGTAGCCCTTACAGATAAAGCCAATACATTTTTCTATAACACAATGTTTAAGTGTTGGTCTCTTATTAATCATACAAAAAATTAAAAAAATCATGTCGCTTTTGCATTACTTCTACAGAGTTTAAGAACAGTCCTAAAGCTTTCTTTTCATACACAGACAATTTGTTCTCGACACACGTACACAAGTTAACATTTACAATTATGAAAGTATATACAATTTGCAAATTTTCAAGGTTACAAAATTAAAAATAGTTTAACAGACACAGAAAATACTTCTAAATATTAAAGACAAAATCATGTCGTTACATGCCCATAAAGTTTCATAGAAAACATTTTCTGAGACCAACCGGTGGTTCCATCTAGCAGACCCCTACACACTTTACGTCATGGGTATGTAAATGGATACAAAGGTTAAAAAATACCAAACACAAGGGAAAAGCCTATTTCAACCATCAGTTAACATATAATATATAGCCACAGTTGTGTGGCTTTCACGGAAACAATGTGTCCTAAGTTGCTGTATGTAAATGTTCCAAAAATATGTACACATATATTTATGAGAAGGAATTCTCCAAAATGTTTAAAGTCTCTATAACGCTCAGTCAACGAAAATTTCGTAAAGTATTTCGTAAAATAAAATTAAAACCTAAACAATCAGTGTTCCTTATAGCAATAGCCATAATTTCAACGCTAGATGTGGTATGATTACATAGATTTTTGTAGATACAAAATGCTCGTTTTTATTTATTTGTGGACACAATAAATTCCATGCTAATTTCCTGCGAATATATCTATTCATACGACACACGAACATTAAAATGGTACCATGTTAGAACCATAATAAAAACGAGCATTTTTTTTCCACAAACATCTATTTTACCAGACCACATCTTGCGTTGAAATTTCGGCAATTGCCATAAGGAACAATGATTTGAAATTATTTAGCTTTATTTTACGAAAGATTGTATGAAATTTTCGTTGATTTTGAGTAGTAATGTTACTTTAAAGTATGCACAGCTACAACGTTACGGTATTTGCGAGACAAAAGAACACATAATCGTGACATTTGATCAAACTATAAATGAATATGTCTAGTCCATAATATCACTTTATAACTAGTTGCTGTCTGAATCTAGCAACCCCAGTAATATTTCAAACATTTTATTTATAAATAGTTTATTAAGAGAAATGATGATCTCTTGTAAATAAATTCAGAACAGTTTGAATTAAAAAAAAATCTTAAATAGAAAAAAAGTTATACCATTTTTAAGATCGATAAATTTGGCATTTTTGGGGGAATTTTTCTATATGTATAATAAGGCTTCAATGGACTGAAATCGCGGACCTGAAAGCATAAATTTTTAGCAAACGTTTGCATATTTTCCAAACTGTTAGAGCTAATGGCATAAAACTTGGCACACTTATGGTTATTTGTCCCCATGAATCCAATTTTGTTAAAATAACCTGGGTTAAACCACTGCTTATTTCATAAAAACAGCAACATGATGGTCACAAAATATTTCGGTAAAAGGAATAATCAATGCAACAGACTCATTTCCAGTTCAAACATTTTATATTCTTCTTCAATTATGTATTTATCATAGAATAACACATCTGTTCTATTGCCTTGTGAATCTTTTAAACAACATAAAAAATGTATTTCAACAAATAAGGACACTTAAAACCAAAATAAATGACATTTAATAAAATCCAAGAGACATCTCAAGTAACATTTCAGTAATAATTGCATTTAATTTTTTTAATGTATTTCGCTTATTAAGGGCTTTGTTTTTTAATTGATTAAATTAACCCCTTACGCCTTCGAGCGCTGATGAACAACAACAATATCAAAACCACTTATAATTATAATCAAATTAATATATGTTTTATTATTTTTTGAAATATCATTAATTAGTCTTACTATCAAAAAGGATACGGCTATTTTATTGTTTTGTTTTGTGGAATTTTCAGAATTTAGTCTTCCGACCACGTTTACTCTGTTGCTAATTAATAATTCGTATTTTTATGGAGGGGACATTATATATTAATGGATATACATTTATTGATACTAAATATGATATAATTGCACTATTATTTAAGAATTTTAATATTTACATCTGATTTTTTTTATCGATTTATTGACGAAACACAAGTAACTTGTACATGTTTTACAATACTGCTACCAGTGTTTTTGCCAACCAGTCAGTGCACATGCGTGGACAATTCCTAATGTAAACAATAAGATAGTTTTTACTCGTTCATTTAACATATTCGCATTCAAACTGCATTTTTCCAGTAATTTTGTATCATAACTGATCCTACTTTAATAATCTAGTTAATTAGATAACATATACATATATTAACTATATGCTTTTTATAATGATGTTATATATTATTTTGGTTATATGTTAATTTTAACGCCAAATAGTATGTAACATATTGACGGTGTTGCAATTGACGTCATGTGATTGTGACGTCATTTCCTTTATTTTATAACAAAATGTTTTACTCCTGATGAAGGTCTTTGACCGAAACGTTGAGTAAAGTTATATTGAAAAACAATGAAGTTGTTTCTCTGTTTTCTATAATTATTTAATGTAAACAATAACATTCAACTGGTCATCGACATTTTGGCAAGGAAGATAGGCTTTACAAAAAAAGTAATTCTGATGTTTTTCACATTGCCATAAGCAGCATATAAAACTGTCTTTTATGCACTAGTTGAAATTATTCAGAACAAATTTAAAAAAAGTTATTTGAAAAAAGCAACACTAACCGTGTGTTGACAACATCCATTAACATCTATTTGTGAACCCCATAAAGTCATGTGATCCCGCGTCAATGACTATAAATATTGTTTTTTAATTAGACATAGGCGCATCATTGTACAATATTTGCATTGATCCTGTTCGTTTATTACATGACAATTGCAGACTAATTAGTGTAAAGTTACATTTGCACAAACCATCATGACAAATGAGCGGTTCGTGACCGAGATGTTACAAACTGGCACTCAACCCCAATCTACAAACTCGTAGTTGGCATGGTATGTTAAACCGAGGTGCAGTGTTCATAGGTAAAGTATATACCCAGCAGCACGATTAATTGCTACTCAGAACCTATTGATATATTAAACAAGATGGCCTGAAAGGCCCAAAATCGCTCACCTGAGATTCACAGGAACTGACCTGTTCTGTGCAGCCCGAGATGTCAACAAAATGTTCTTACCACAACTTTCATGACTAGCGACACCCTGGCAGCCACGTTTTCAGCAGACCAGAACCATTTTCAAACACATCCAAAATATCATTTAAAAAAATATTCTGACATGAAGTTTCATGAAGATTCATAAATCCATATAAGGAAAAAAGCCCCGCCCCCTGGAGGCCATGTTTTTAAGCAACTGGAACCATTTTCGAACTTGTCAAAGATATCATTGGAACAGATCTTCTGACCAAGTTTCATGATGATCGAACAATAAATATGGCTTCTAGAGTGTTAACAAGGTTTTACTATAGCTATATAAGGAAAAATGCCACACCCCTTGGCGGCCATATTTTTGCAACCAACCGGAACCATTTTCGAACTCATCCAAGATATCATTGGGACAAATCTTCTGACCAAGTTTCATGAAGATCGAAAAATAAATGTGGCCCCCTGGTGGCCATGTTTTTTAACCAACCGGCATCATTTTTGAACTCGCCCAAGATATTATTGGTATGAATCTTCTGACCAAGTTTCATAAAGATCGGACAATAAATGTGGCCTCTAGAGTTTTAACAAGACTTTACTATAGCCATATATAGCCATATAAGGAAAAATGCCCCGCCCCTTGGCAGCCATGTTTTTTACAAGCAAACGTAACCATTTTCGAACTCATCCAAGATATCATTGAGACCAATCTTCTGACCAAATTTCATGAAAATTGGACAATACATTTCTAGACTGTTTTCAAGGTTTTACTATAGCCATATATAGCCATATAAGGAAAAATGCCCCGCCCCCTGGTGGCCATGTTTTTAAAGCAACCGAAACCGTTTTCGAACTCATCCAAGCTATCATTGGGACAAATCTTCTGACCAAGTTTCATGAAGATCGGAAAATAAATGTGGCCTCTAGAGTGGTAACAAGGTTTTGCTATAGCCATATAAGGAAAAATTCCCCGTCCCCTGGCGGCCATGTTTTGCAACCGACCGACATCATTTTTGAACTCATCCAAGATACATGCATATATAGGGGGCATTGTGTTTCTGACAAACTTAACACATCCCTTGTTGTTTTCTGAGAGAATGGCCGTGGACGGCCATTTCACAATTTCGACATGGACATTTCACAAATCTAGCAAGGCCACGATACTTGACAAAAACAGACATTTTATTCCTGTGAAAATTATACTTTTTGTGCTTAAAACTGTCAAAAATGGCGATCTCACAAGTCAAATTTACAATTTGATTTAATATTTTACATAAGCAAGACAAGATATTGACAGGGTTTAGGCTTTTCTATGGTTTAATATAGAGTTTACCAGTCAGAATATTGTTGATCTAAATGTAAGTGGTTATTTGTTGAAACAAAGTGTCAAAATATAATAGCAAATCTGGATTTAGGTGATCTTCAATGGTACATTTAAACTTTAGCTCTGTTACAAGAGTGCTGGTAAAGTCCAGTCACATATTTAAATCTAGGCCATGTCAAAATCAAAGTGTCAAAGACAAATGAAAGATGCGTTCATTAATTATTGTCCAGTTGTTTACTACTGCTGTAAGTTTTTATATAATATGACTGATGAACATCATGTGAGAGAAAATTCACATTATCATTGTATATCAGGTTTAGCAGCCTTTTAGATAACAAAGTATGCTAGTTTTCAATGTCGCTTCTGGGGATCAAACCCGAAGGGCTTTTAGAAAGATTCTGAAATTTTCGATCCCTCGAGAGCAACCAAACCATAAATTAAGTCAAATATTGCCGACTCGGTTTTTTGAGTCGGTTCATGAGGGATAATGGAGCTCGATTGGTCATTGTCGGCTCTGGTACTACTTACATGTACCCCGGGTACTCTTAAGTATACTTGCATGTACCCTGGGTACTCTAAGTATACTTACATGTACCCCAGGTACGGTAAATAAACGGAATTGTACTCGGTCCATATTAGACTGTACCCGAGTTCGCGCCCAAAATCCAATGTCGTAAAACGCGCAACCGATTATCTTAAACACACTTCTCTTCAAAAAACACTGCATCAACATGCTTTTTGAGTATGTGTTCCGATAATATAGAGGCCATTCTACAGAAAATTGACATAAATGTGCAGGGCTTAACACTAAGGCACGTCCAAACGACATTCACTGCCTGTACCTTGGTCCGGGCTAGCCAATGTCCCAGGAACATGCCCGACCAGTCATGTGTATTTTGGGTGAGATTATATGTTATATATCAATAAACTGCGTTTTAAATAAGCTTTTCAAAGATGCAAAAATCTTGATACAGTACGATCAGATGACAATTAAATCCCAGAGTGAGTTCGGAGACAACGAAAGGATCTTATCTCGAAATATATTCGGAACCCCCTGATTGCAATCAAAAAGAGGCCGACAATTCAGAAAATCCCCGGCGGTTTTCCTGGTAAAACACGTTAGT
This sequence comes from Dreissena polymorpha, assembly GCF_020536995.1. NCBI lineage: Eukaryota > Metazoa > Mollusca > Bivalvia > Myida > Dreissenidae > Dreissena > Dreissena polymorpha. The sequence continues at coordinate 2,691,497 of NC_068356.1, forward strand.
ACCTATTTTTAAACGGAATGCCGCTAGACACGGTTTTTGATTGGTTTCCTCGAAGTAACGTGTTTTCTCAATGAAAATACGTTTAAAACTAAAAGACGGGATCGCCCAGGATCGTCCGGAATGATGAAGGTATAAAACTCGACATTAAAACAAAGTAACTATAAAATTAATAGTTATTTATCAATTTTAAATAATTTTAATTTGTTGTCATTATGGAAAAGTTATTCCATCCTTTAGACGATTAATAAATCCATTTAGAGGAAGATAGAGACTTTATTTAGATTATAAGTGTTTTTACAATATTTTTTACGCAATTCAAGTAGCAAAACTAATATTAATGGTCGATCCCGGCTTTTAGTAGAGAGTTAACCCTGTACAATTGTTACAACTACCGTTATTTATTTTGCTAAGATTCACTTACCATTTCTTTTAAGACGGTAACCCGGCAATCTATGTAAAAAAGGTTTTAACGTTCATGTCGTTGTTTAAGTTTGGCTTTACGGGTGGGCATGGGGGTTCCTCGGATACGAAAAGAAAAGGGAAGGAGGAAAGTAAGAGAAAGTATGAGAAAATAAAAAAACAAGAAAAATTCTCCAGAAATGGCGTGAAGATTACAAATAGTTGTCTTAAATAGATGAATATTTAATTCAATAGCATTATATAGTAAGGCAAGCTAATAAGAGTGATTTAATCATAATTGCGCATCTCCAAGCACAAGAAAATACAAGTTGAATGATAAATATAAAGGTTTTTATAATACTTGGGTCAGGGCACATGAAAGATTGGTCAGGGCTAGTAGGTTCTGCATTTCCTAGCCCGAACGGGCTAGTTGAAAAAAAGTTAGTGTTAAGCCCTGATGTGTATATATAATTATTACAAAAAAATAGTCAACAACAACTGATTTAGGATTAAATTTCCCGGGTACATTTTAGTATATTTACCGTACCCGGGATACATGTAAGTATACTTAAGAGTACCCGGGGTACATGTACGTAGTACCCGAGCTGACAATGAACAATTTAGCGATACTGGAAGGTGCAACATCTCTCACGCCCCCTAGCATCGCCTCTAGCAGTATTCAATTCTCAACAGGAAAGTGCTGGAGTCATTGATCCCGAGGGACAAGAAAAACAATTGATTAATGTTCGAAATAAATAATTTGATTAATGACAATTCTATTATTTGAGCCAGGTCACAGGAAAAGCGCAGTCAAATCAGTATCCTATTAAATTATTTGTTATTGTCAGAAAAACGCTTTTAAGCAAACAGCTTTCAAGCGACTGAAGGCTGATCTAGATCCAAACTGGCCACAATCGCTTAATGTTTCTTTTACTGTGACACAGTTCATTTAACTTTAAAATGATAAAAAGTACTAACACTAAGAAAGAGTACTAACCAGTGAAGAGTTTGAAATCAATGTTGAATCTCAGGACAGCTTGGTGATCTGCAAATCCCCGATGAAATGTTGATATCGGGTATAATAGTCATTCAATAAGTCGCAAAAGATCGAATACAATTTATAAAGCACAATGTGACTTATATTGATAACTAAAAATACCAGTAATCAGTATGCCAGTTTTGCCGTGTCAAGCTGTTACGATCCAGAAAGTCCTTCATTCACATCGAGAATATATCCTTCGAATTCCAACTATTGTTGTCATAAGCGGAGATTTAGTGAATAAATAATTCATATATCCTAAATGACAGCTTCTAAATAGCGAAACAAGCCAATGTATGCAGTAAGAAAGTTTTGAATCGAGACTCTCATTAAGGCGGCCATTGTTGAATGTTGAAACACGAACGACACCTCTGCTAGGAGAATGTTATCAATGCTCCTACGCAGTGTCGTATGCAAAAGGGAAGTAACTGAAAAATCGAGTTATCTCAATCGGACTGGCTCGGTCTTTTACATAGGCCGCCATTGTGAAATTTTTTAGGGTGATTATCAAACCTTGGACGATGCTGTTCGCATCGTCAAAAAGTATTTCAGTACAAAACAAATAGCTGGGAATTGCAGCTATCATTCAAAATTCGTCCCAACTGTCGTAAATCTAATCTTATTAGGTAGGAGTGCTGGACACACTCCGGGTCCCAACATTATGCAGCCTCAGCGCGGAGGTAACTCATTACCTTGGAAAAACACAAATACACACACTGGGTGCAGCCTAGGCGCGTATAGACTCAAACAAGGCAACAAACTCAAGTGCGGGCACAATCATTTAAAATTTACATATTGAATACGATATTCTAACAGAAATTACACAACCACCGCAGGGTGGCGAAATCTCAAAAAACTATACTTGTCCACGGACAACAATTTACGAAATTTAACTTGTCCGTTGCTGAACTACACTTGTCCGTTAAACTTAATGTTCATATAAATTATAAACGCATTTATTTTTATACCTACACATGTACCATTCTAATCAGATAAAAGAGTGGCCAGTTTCTTAGAAAACTGATGATGGCAACGGTGTAATCCTCGTGGAAATTGTGCATTTCATGCGTAATATTGTAAAAACATTTTTTCATCACGTTAAGCGTTTTAAGACTCGTTGAATTAATTACACACAACTGTAAACGTTTTGTTTTATTCTCAAATGAGCATAAGTAAATGTGTTATCCGACAAACACTTCTGAATTTTAATGACAGCCATTTCCATATGCAACGTAACTATCCGGCAATGCTCGAATTTGTATGAAATAACATGAGAAAAAAATGATGCTAGAATTTAGCCAACATTTGGTATGGGAAGGTATAAAACCCGGAAATGTCCGGAAAACCCGGAATTCTTTTAGGTAAAACCCGGAAAAAGTAAAAATGGTTATAAATGCATTATTATTCATCCGATATGAATTATAATGGTACCGTTGGAAAGAAGAGCCTCCAAAGCTTCTAACTATGTAAACATATTGTATGGCAGGGTCGGGGTCGGTCTGTAAATCGCGGTCAAAGTCGGTCTACTTTTAGGGGTTTTTTTCGCACACAAAAAATGCCTAATGGAAAACCCGGAAAAGGTAAAAGTGGTTTAGAGGTAACAGTTTTATTAATTCGATATTAATTATAATGGTACCTTTGTAAAGAGGATCCTGATAAGACCCTACGAATGATTTTGATTTATATATTATATTGAGGGTAAATAGTATATACGATGGCTTTTGTTGTCGTGAGAGCAATAAGGAAAAGACAGCGGGTGGTTTGACTATTTTCCCTCATGATCTTATTTCTGGAGTTAACTTATTATTTTATTAAAAAACACGCGACGTTGTTTTTGTTTCATTTCATTGTGCCTTAGAAAGTTACAGTTATGTTGCTCTGGTGAACAAACAACCATTGAGTAGTTGAATAGTTTAATCAAATTAAGCGTATTCTCTTTTATTGTAGTTTGATTGAAATTGTCATGCAATTAGGTTAATACGTGTTTTGCTTTTGAAGGTTTTTTTTCTTTTGGCAAAGTGTAATGTTTCGGCGCCCTTAAACCGGGTCTAAACCTCAGGCTATGCGTTGCTTTGCATTGGCCATGTTAATGCGGTGACCCCAGTGTGTGTCGTGTTTTTTGTGTTGTGTCTAATTAAATTGCAATTGGCCACATGCCTAAAATGACCGGCCTTGTTTTGACGATACAATAATTTCCTGCAGATGCAACTTGATTTATAATTGATATTGGACTCGAATCTGTTAGTTTATCCATAATACACAATTATTAAACAGCGTACATTCATCAGCATAATTCGCTAAACGTAATATGAAGCGATGTATCTTATTAGAATTTTCAAAACCCTATTGTGTGTGTTTCCAAAATAATCGTACATTATGATAGTATGACGATATTTTGTACAATCCTGACAGACGCGTTAACTAATTATATTTGCGTAAATTACTTGTATTGCCCTCTTTTCCTTATTATTGATGAAAACACGGAGCTTCATATCACGTTCGGTTATCTCTAGTGCCACCTCTGTTTGGAGTTGTATTATTTATTGAGTCAACTATACTTCCAAGATGGTACTTGTAACCGATAGTAAAAATGAAGATAAGTAAGTTTATATGTCTTCGACGATATCACAAGTCCCTTAAATGTAACATGTGGAACACAGCAATTAAGATTAAAGAAACCTCAGCTAATGTTATTTACGTCATGCACAACACGTGTAAAACATTGCCCAATTACCGGGGTCTTTGTGCCGATGTCGTTCGAACCGATAACGAACACAACAACCTGTAATGATGGTTTAATGTACAATGAACAGGATTTGATTTGAATAAAAGATAATATATCCCTTTTCCGTATATACAAGAGAAATTGAGAAAAATAAGTTTCAGTCTCGTGAAAATGTGACATTTTATGTCGTGGGGACATAGCAGGATGAAGATCATTATCGCGCATGCATACCACCGCTTTAGTTTTACATGAAATTGGTGGGGTTATCACAGGGGAGGGGCGGAGGCGGGCACAAATCTTGACCAAAGCGTGATCAAACGATCGTTATTTGGGCATTCATAACGTTGAATATAAGTGACACGAGTGTGGTGCTTTATGAAAATTTCGGTTTGGGGGAGTCAGAAAATGTATTTGAAAATCTTAACAAGTATTATCAAAGTACGGAATCCGGATAGTGCCATTAATAATCTCGTCCTCCTTTCATTACGGGCGATAGAACAAGTAATATCAAGAAACATGATGGTTATAATGACGTTTCTATGGTTTTTTTTTTCAATAACAAATATGTGTCACTAGGAGTTGTGTATTGGCTGCAGTTACGTCATAGCATATTTTCATAATAACATGAATATAATATTGACACATCATTTAAATGTTATTAACCAATACAATTACAACTATTAATGTAACACTTAATCAATATCAAATTTCGTATTTTGCATGGTTTGTTTTTGAATACACGTTTAAAAACAACAAATAAAATAAGTTGTAAATAAAATAAGTTTAACACAAGACAAACACATACCATATCTCCAGGTTAATTTCAAAACTGTGTTGACTGCCATTACTACGAAAGTACAAGTTTTTAAATGAAATAACGAAATAAATCCTGAACTTCTTCCATTTAGCTTTTGTTTTGACATTTTTATTATCTTATATTTATTCAAACCAAGTTATACATGAACAGCACATACGTCTTTAAATACTACTTGTATGTATACGCTCCCCTGTATCTTTTTGAGCAACAGTATTTAAAAGTATTTTATTAAAATAATAGGCTTGCAAAAACAGCATAGTTGTTGATAACCTGTCATCAGGCTAACGGAGTTCTCATTTTGCAAATGCATTTTGTGTTTTGACCTTTTTGGTCAGTCATCCTGGTTATTCACAATATCATGAGGCGTTTATGACAAAGGTTGCATTATATCAAACCATTCAGAACAGTAGTATTATGTTATAACGTATTGGGTTGTTGGTTACATGGTTAACACGTACTACAGTATTTTTAGAATGGTATCAACGCCATTGATACGAAATGAAGCATTAGGAAGACTAGCATGCACTGATTAACAAAGTATAAAAATGAAGTGTCTTGAAACATTACACATGTTTATATTTGCGTACACGACCGGATTTATAAGCGGGATATTGTGAGTCAAACGCCGAAATATATTGCTGACACAATTATTTTGTTTACCAAATATCTCCGCTCAATATTTACGCCATTGCTTTCGGATTGGCCAAACGCGTCCAATTGTGTCGTATCATATGATTAATTGTTCAAGTTTTCTTCTTTGTCAGGAAAAACTATTTTTTCCTGTTTACGTGTTATTTGGTGTTTTATCTCAACATAATATTCCGGTCTTTACATCCATGTCAGTTGAATTTGAATGAATTGTCTTCCTGTCTTTTTTAGTTTCGGGTTTGAATTATAAAATTGGAAAACCAATCAAGCACACGCGAGTAAGTTGTACTTCAGGAAGTAGTGTGATTTTGCTTTAAATGTATAATATTGCTTCATAAGCTCACCTGAAAATACGTCATGATGTTATAAGTCAGTCGTAATTGTATGTAGTGAGTTCTACCATTCAACTCGGTTAAAACCACAGCGGTGTTTAAAAACAGTATTTCAATATATAATTTTCATTTTTGCAGATGAAATAAGCCAGGAAATGTAATGTTCAAATTATGCATTATATATATGTTTTTATACATAATGACTATTTTACCGTCTTTGTTCAACTTTTATATAAAGTGTAGTTGATTCAAACGGAACACTTCACCCAATCAACGGAACTGTACGTAATCCAACTCGGCTTTCGGCTTTTCACGTCCCAACGTCCCGACATTTGTGAGTCTAGAAATTTAGTTAGGTAGGAGCGATTTGACACACTCTGGGTTTTCCGGACATTTCCGGGTTTTATACCACCCCTTTGGTATTTATAATGCATTTTAAAATTTAAAACGAACGTTCAACATTTAGGTACGGAATGAACGAGTAAACCAGTCTGTACACTGCCTATTAAACAGACGGGACAAATGTTGAAAATGCGGCATGCTAGCCTCCTGGTCTCTTATCATGCTTATAGAATAAGCGAGACCACTGTGCAGGAGAGTGCCCATATTTTAGCTTGATTACTCCGCAAATAGCACTGACAATGTTATCGGGTGTCAACATCCGGTTTTGTAAAAACTTAATAACGGCTTTAATACAATCTATTTTTTTTTGTATTTCTCAACCCGACTGGTTGTCCACGGACAACTTAATTGAAAAAAATCAGTTGCCCGGACAAGCAAATGTACGACTCGGGCAACTCGGACATTTGATTTCGCCACCCCTGCTACCTAAGTGTACATACCATGTTTAATTTTTCGTTCGATTGTTAGATTTCAGCATATACATGTATAAGGTCATTTCGCTATTAGTTAACTTATCCATATGTTCGTGGGCGAACTCGGATAGTCAAGTGCTCATACGATTGAGCTCACATGGTCCGGCTATGTGCTCATACCTACTTTCGAGAATCATCATGAATGTATTGCCATACTTAATAAACAAGAATGTGACCCGCCTCCCAGTTTTGCTCAATGGGTCAAGTTACCCACGGGTACTACTTCCCCGTACCACTAAACTATTTTTCGTACCAAAAATGTTTCGTACGCAAAAATTTTTCGTACCAAATTTTTTTTCGTACCCAAAATTTTCGTACCCAAATTTTTTATCGTACCCAAATGTTCGTATCAACATACACAATTGTGGTGATATAGATAAACTTAAATTGATGTTTTATATCCATCCTCTTCAAAAGCATCGTCACACCAGTACTGCCAGTACTTTGATTTAAAATGTCCGATTGCCTCTATAGCAGATAGAATTTAGGAAAATCGATTGATTTCATTTTCCTGCCAACAGACTTGCATACATGATATGGAGTTACGAATTAGGTAATAAGGCTGTTAATCAGTAAAGTTGGTTGATATATAAAAGCTGGTTGGACCTCATTTACTAGTGGCGACAATTGACTCAAAAACACTTTTTATTTTTGCATGGCTGTTGTATTGTGTTTAAATCGTTCAGATAACAGTGCCCGCGTTGCTATTTCACTGAATACCTTTTTGGGGTTTAATAACACATTAATTATTAGGCTCACCATTGAAAAACATTAACGGGATGAGCTTTGGGATCGCTTGATGTCCATCGTGAAAACGACCTCCTAAACCATTTGGCAGATTTTAATGAACCTTCATAAGAATTATCATTGGGTGGCCCTCTTTCAAAGTCTAATTGTTCTGGTTCGCTTTATATTTAGGTCACATAAGCTAAATGTATATTAAAAAAATAAAAACTTTAACAATCTGCTTTTCGAAAGGGTCGATGGATTTATATTTGGTGTGCAACATGGATAGTGGTCCTCGTTCATGTTTGTTAATGTGTCATTAATATATTGTGAAAAATGTATAAGTTTCTAAAAACCAAAAATCAAATTTGGTATTGCAATGTTAAATCATGTGGTAGTCTTCTGCTAGGTGTATTACAATGTACGATCATGAAGACAATACCAAATACGCCCGTTGTTAACATTATTTACATAGAGTTACATAGAAAAAAGGTAGTTTAAAGTCTTTGTTTTTGAAATCACAATGTACCAAGCTTTGATATTTTCTTTGTTACATCGGATTGTTTTACAATATTAAGATTGTTAAACTTTGAAAATCTCTGGAAAAGCAAGGGTCAGGGGTTTAAAAGTTGGTGCGTTACATCGGATGAATAGGCCACTGTCCCGAGAGTCACATGATTTACATGGACGTTAATATTGTTATAATTTTTTGAATATCGTATCTGCAAGAACACGACCAAGAAGTGGTATATTTGCAATATCAGATGTTTATATTGACAACATGAGCTTAAACTTTGAAAATGTGAAAAAAAAAATCCAATTTCGTCATGTACTTCCTGTTTCAAAGTAAACAATATTTGATCGCTAAATGAAGATTTGAATTTACGCATGGGCATGCGTATAGGGAGTATTTTGGACTGTTAATAATCATTCGCGTGTGCAAGGATGTTGATTTTTATCTTTTAACAGAAAATACGTTTGATTAAAAATCCCTCTTTCTCATTTCTGAAAGCCAAACGATTAAGTGAGATTTCAAGCGTGAAGACGTGGTTTCACATCCTGCTTAATTACAATTATACATGGGACTAGGAAGTGAAACTAGAAATCTGATCACGAGTTTATCTTATAAACGTTTGTATAAACGAATCTTTTGCGATGACAATGGTTGGTTCTGTGATGTGAAAATTCACTTATACGAAAGGTTAATTCTATGTGGTGATACTTTTATCTGCAAAGTAAACAGATAATAACTTTTATTGACTTCATATTCAGTTTTATTTTTTTACAAATGTAATATGAAGTAAAATGTTTTCACAAATGTGTTGGAATAGTGGTTCTAAAATCTGTTATATGTTGAGACCTGTAAAATGTTACAAAAGCTAAGTTCTATAGACATAGCTCATCAAGCTCTACCTATCATATATACATATTTATACCTAACACCTTCATATTGAAATACGATTACGATGCTTATGTTTACGTTAGGGGAGCCAGCATTTGAATGGTTTCAATTTTATACAAAATAAAAGTGACGGAATATATAAAATTATATTTCGCGATAGAAATGTTAAATACACAACTGCAATATTAACCAATTTGGTGTTACGATAAAGAAGTAAGTCGGCATTATAACGCATGAAAAAAACGGCTATTTTTTTCAAACGAAGAAAGTGTTCATTGTGACCGTTTTTTATTCCGAATTACTATCGGAGTTTTGAAGTTTGACAAACAATTCGACAAACAATTCTCCAAATGTTCTGATTTACGCCCTTTTACACAATGCGCATTTGTCATAAATAAATGTTAAATTTATGCACTTATGCGCCGAAAGCACTCACATAGTCATATTGACAACATACTGAATGACACAATTTAAACAAATGAAGATGTTTAAACATATCACCAGCAAATGTGTTTATTTATTATCCCGAATAAACACTCCAGACAATGTATTTCGTTCGGTTATTGTGTTGATATTATGTTTGACTATTGGTAATACAAAAAAAAATAGTGTTGAAAAACATATTATGGCGTGAACATAGAATGATATTCTTCACTTGTTATACTCAGACAAAAATGTGGTTGCTATGGACACATAAATAAGTAACAATTATCATAAGCATCTGTAGCCTGCGATAAATCAAAATTAATTCACTACCATATTCATAAACTGTCCGAAACTGTGGATCCAGCGCACTCAATAACTACTTTCCGGTAATCTAGATTGATAAAGCTCAGTGCATGGATACAGGGCTATAAAGGGTATGTGCACGTTATTTCAGTGTTTCGCTGTGTTTGCTATTATTACAGAAGAAAGAGAAAACTGTCAACAATCTGGATCCTGCGATAATTAAAAAAAAACTTTACTTCTTATGCAAGGTTTTTACAGTTTTTATAGATTAGTATAGTATAATTTTTAGTATGTATTTTATGTCCTTTAAAAACTGTAATGCATTTTAAGTCTAATGATCATTATGATGCAATGATCTCATATTTATTTATTTTTCTATTTTCAAACTCTTAGTGGGCTACAAAGTGTGTTTATTAACTACATATGCAGTGTGACATACTTTCTTAAGCAACTTCTGTGATATAATGAACATGTGATAATATTTGTCATAACTTAATCAGTAATATACTTGATATATTAAACAGTACATATTTGATACATATAAATTATTAAATATTTAATACATGACTGTTTCATGGTTACTGCCACCAATATCAAGGACCACAATGGAAATAAGTGAAAATCATTTATTTTTTTTGTGTTATCCTTGGTATTGTGTGTGCATTCCATGGTTTACTATATATATTGCTGTGATAATATATTTCATGTTGTTTGCATTATGTAGTAACTATGTTATGTTCATATTTTATGTTCATATTTTTACCAAATAAAATCAATCAATCTATCAATAAATCAAGGTTGATCAAACTTACTAGGTAGAAAGATGGCCATGCGGAAAATATGATGGTTATTTTCAGTATTAACCTCGGACACATAGTTTTGCTGTGATTAAAGAAATATGGAGGAAAACCAAATTCGGGATCCTGCGAAAACTCAAGCACTACATAAGCTAGGTTGATGAAACTAAGTATATGTCATATGGGGAATATGCGTGTTATTTTAGTTATTTTGTTTTTCGCCATGCATTTCGTATACCAAAATAATTGTGACCATCTAATTTTACACATGTTTTGACACACTTTATCCACTATGTTTACTATGAACCTCGATCTGGGAAGACGGGACTTAATTCATGTGCGTAAAGTGTCGTCACAGATTAGCCTGCGCAGTCGGCAGAGGCTCACAACTGACGTCATTTTCTGCATACACTGGATTTTCGCACAGAAGAGACTTCCTTCAAAAGAAAACTTCCATAAAGCGGAAAGTGTTGTTCCTGATATGCCTGTGCGAATTATATATATGCTAATCTGGGACAAAACTTTACGTACTTGCATTAAGACCGATTTTCGCAGAGCGATGCTCATTTTTTGACCACATAGCTGCCATTTTACAGCCGCCTCCCACGTCCCTCTTTGTGTAACGGACGTTCCTGGTGCAGACTTCGAGAAGGTCTGTTTGATCCCTTTCAACGTTGACATGGACAACTTCGCGTTTTGCCTGACCATCACCCTAACGGTACACTATGCATTAAAATTCAGCTGAAAGGTTTTTACTAATATTATGTCTTTAAAATGTTATTTATGCATAAGATGTTAATGTATTTTAGCTATTTATTTATTTGAGCTAAAAATACATTGAATACCTTTGCTTTACTTTTTGAGAAACTTTTTAGTTAATTTCCTGTCGCCGTGGCGTAGTGGATATGGTGTCTGCCTAGCGACCTGGTGGTCACGGCTTCGATCCCCACTGTGGGAGCGTTCTTTATATCTCCCCCCCCCCCCCCCCCCATAGACACCAAGTACTGGATCTTGCCCCAGGAAACATATTCGAGAGCGTTTCAAATAAGCCTTAGGCCTTCGATGCAATAAAGCGAAATTGAATAGTGTTCAACTAAACTAATTTTCTGGGTGGTCCCTGTACGTGGTGTCTTTGGGTGTTCTTACGAATGTCCACAAGAATGGGGATTGAACCTTTGGCCTCCAACGCTACGCTAACAACACATCCATTAATCCACTGCCACCTAACTCCATTCCGCATGTTATGGATTTGATGCATTTAATTCGAATTTTTGGTATTCCTATATATTCAATGATTCATTTTACGGTTGTCTTTAATGACACAAATGCTATAAGTCAACTGTACTGTTTCCCAATTATAAAAGTTATTTTTAATTTCTCGTATGAACTATACTGCTCCATTTACCAACAGTCACTGTGTGATATTATTAAGTCCAACACGCGCCATCATGTTACGCATCGGAAGGGAAACACTTAGTATTTTAATATCATTGAGAGTATATATAGCTTTGTATTTTTATGATGATATACTTTATTTCATTGAACGTATACATTAATAAGAACAAAACAGACATTACAGTTATTCATAATTGAATAAATAATCGATTTTAAATAGTTGTTTACAATCAATTATGTCATCTGTTCATTTAATTTAGAAACAATATTAATACAAATAACATATAAAATGTAGTTCTTATCTAAATATGTTTCCATTATTCTTGCTTATACGTTTCAGCAACACAATATAACGTTCTTATATGACAACACATGTTACAAGATACCACCTAACCCTACACACATTGAAGGTAAATAATTGATTATATGCTAAATGTAAGTGATGGAACATAAACAATAATAAGAAGATAATTCTCACTGTTTGTCACATTCGCCTGAGCTTTAATGTACATTAAACACGCCTTGATTGGTATATTCTGTTTGTTTATTTAATTTGATTTCTTTGCATTTTCCATTAGTATTTTATTCATATCATGGAGGTCAGTTTATCAACTCACACTTTCCCGTGTTAGCTGGTTTTCTCACATCCGTTACTGACAACTGCCATACTTGAATCAGAGGTAGCGGAATTAACCGTTAAATGGATTACATAAATATGGCCGAGTGCATTATCTTAGAGTTTCGGTAAAAGATAATGGGTCATTGTCACAAAACAGTACACAAAAACTATTAGTCGAGCCTGATCACTTTTATCATTTTTTATATAGTAAATACTTTTACTTAGCAATAGGAACATTACTTGTAGTACAGACCTAATCCGCGATTATACATTACGGGATTATTGTAAAGTGTAAAGTTTACGTAACAACCATATATCCTTACTAGTGACACTAGTATAAAACCAATGCCATTACCAAAATAAAATATATAATAAACAATATATGCGCTAGATATGTGTATATTATAGTAGGAAGGTCTAAAATAAGATACCTTTATTTTAGCTAGGTTAAATAAACCTGAACTCAGAGCTTCTTCAAGCCAAGCAAATAATCTTTAAAATGTGAAATACGTGTTTTGCTTTTGATTCATTCATCCCGTCATTGCTGAAATAAAGCTTTGTTTATTCTTCTGTTGTTTTTTTTTCTAAAATTCACGCAAGATTGAGATATTGACATAAACTATTTAAACAAACATAACACTTAAACATAAACAAAAATTTCCTTTGAGATATTTGACAAACATTGAATGTGTGTTTATAAACTTAAGTTGCAAATATAGAGCCATGTTCTTCTATAGGCAGATAACACAAATATTGCCGCCTTGGAGTTCGATGCTGAAAACGTAGACGCCACTGAGGAGGACAAGTACAGTTAGGACGATGTCGACACTGAGGGCGATTACGACATTGAGGTCGATGAAGCAATATCCGTCGATGACGTAATCAGTGACGACAAGAACATGGATGACGAAATATTACGATTCGGGACACAGTAACAATATCAATTACTTTACTTTAAAATTTGTTTTACTTCCTGCACGAAGAATTGTAATTACTAGCACCTTATTACTGCAAAGTATTGGTGACGAACTGTCATTTTGACAACTACTTTAAATCTCACCTAGCATAAATGCAAATGTTGCGTTCTAAATTATGTGGTATGCGTATACAGTGTGCAGGATCTCGTGACTTTATGGGCTTTACAAATGGGTGATAATGGATTAAAACACATCGGTAAGTGGTGCTTTTTAAAAATAACTTAAAAAACAAAATTCTGAAGAATATCACCTTGTGCATAAAAGGCAGATTGTTTGCGGCTTATGATTATGTGAACACTTTTGTGAATTACTTTATTTTATAAGCCAATGTTCTTAGCAAAAAATTCATTGTGTAATAAATCATATACACGGTTGTGCTGCATGCAACGTGAAATGTTGGTACTGAGTTCAGGCGTATTCAATTATGTATTTTTTAATCTTTAGATATCGACACAGACTTCAAAAAAACTGTTTTTTATGCACAAAAGATTTTTGCTAACATATTTCAATAGTTTGAGATATTTGCAAAAATAAAAATCTTACCTGTGTGTTTTCATTCTGTCCAGCCTGTGTGTAAACCCTTGTGAACCACGTTCATCCTGCACCTTGATATAAATATATACACACGTACCACATGACGGTAAGACCGAAATGCCTCTGCCCGTCAAAGCTTGTTTATTACACAAAAATACTATTGTAATACCACATTTTGCCTCAAATTGTTGTTTTACCTAATAAAGTGACTTTTGTTTTCAGTACCTACCATTATGTTTCGACAAAACGTTTGTAGTCGAGCTGTTGTTGTGTTGATTATCAACACGCAATGGTGTTGGATGTTTGTGTTCGCCCGTTTCTTATTGAAAAAAACAAACACACAAAACAACAACAACGATAATCAAGTTCTCAACATCTAACTTGCAACAATTTAATTTCGATTTTAAATGTTGATTGCATTCTACCAAAATCATATTTAGTACGAAATTGTATATATGATAATTACAGTGTGAATGGTTGATTACAGTTTCACGAAGATTTATCAAAATATAATACTGTTTTGCACGTTTTAAATGCAAATAGGAAAATGATAATAACGATAACGCGTGCACATTTATTACAACTAAATTTCAAAACTGCATATTAGTCTCTGCCTTCCCGTGCCTTTTGTATGCCCCCGGATCGAAAGATCGGGGGTATATTGTTTTTGGCATGTCTGTCACTGTATGTGTCTGTGTGTGTGTGTGTGTGTGTGTGTGTGTCCCAAAACTTTTACCAAAACTTTAACCTTGGTCATAACTTTTGCAATATTGAAGATAGCAACTTGATATTTGGCATGCATGTGTATCTCATGGAGCTGCACATTGTGAGTGGTGAAAGGTCAAGGTCAAGATCATCATTCAATGTCAAAGGTCAAAAAAACTAATCCAAGGGAAGTACTAAGCTTTTAAGGGAGAGTATCTGTACCTGCCAAATGATAAAAAAATCATAAGCGGCGCAGTAGGGACAATTGTGTTTCTGACAAACCCATCTCTTGTTCAATTCCAGGTTAGGAATGTATTATTGTAAAAAATGTCATTTCACAATAATATCACAAATGTTACTAAATCGCTTACTGCATGTGTTGTTCTTCTTGTTATGTTGCAATGTATTTCTTTTTCAAATATATTTTATTGGCATTACAGATATCGTCACATATCTCCATTTTATCTCGTAATCATCAAGTACACTAGTAACAATAACAAACGCGTGTTGTCACTTGTTGTGTTGTCCTGAGTAGTGATGTAAATTTTATGAGTTTACAGTTAAAATCACTCTGTTTCCGCTTGATTAGGTAGAAAGCATAAGGCTTTTCGAGATACCGTCCAACCTGTTTTGGGGGTACAACCAGCACTTGCTGTCTGAATAGAAGATCTTGAAAAGGGAAATATCGAACCCGAGACCTCCTGATTGTCAGCCGGACAACATATCCCCTTCCTTTAAGGTAGCGCACCCGTAATGATTTCCCGCGATTTCTTCGATGATTGAATAGCCGTTTTACCTGTTAACTTATGGATATCTAATTTAAGCAGTAAATAATTAGAAGTTGCCGTGGCCGAGCGGTTAAGGCTAGATCAACTATAAATCTTTTGGGATCTTCCGGCGCAGGTTCAAATCCTGCCGACATCGCATACTTTTTGCGACGCGTGTTATTTCTTTTCTAACGTTATTTGATTTAATAAAGCATATAAACTATGTTCATTGTTAAATATGTTGCATTTTTTATGCACATTCTTCAATTTTTAAAATTAAAACAACGTTATGGCTAAATTGGAAGATTACCTGCTGAAAAAAACGAATCATACATGTTGCATTTTCATTTTTATTTCAAAAAGTAAACTTTAAATCTGTCTATTTGTTGGTATTTTTGCTGTATATAGTGTATCTATAAAATTTAAGTTCAAAATATTACTTAAACGATATTATTTTGAATTTTATGATACTTTGTTTTTAACAAACCCAATTTCTACTTGGTTAAAAACACTTACATTTCATGGCGTTCTTCATTAGATAAAAAGTAATATAAAAAATGTATGTAAAAGAGTACTTATTTCATCTTGTTTAAACTTTAAACATCTTTACTGCATCTGTACACACCAACTGCATGCCCATATTTGGAAATCTGGACGAATTATGGAACTTTCATATACCCCAGGGGTGCAAATAAACTGACCAATAGCCGAGCGTGGCGGTGGTTTTGAAAAAATCAGTATATTTTTTAACAAGCATGGAAAGCCTACCTAAAAATTTGCATGTAGTTCAGTGAAATGATTCTGATTAAGAAAATAATACATTAGATAAGATTTGGAAAGGTGCCCATTACGGGTGCGCTACCTTAACTGACCTTCAAACGATGTTTTATTTATCCATGAATAATATACGCCGTTGTAAAAGATTTTTATTTATTCAACAACAAACTTATCTGATTCTCGTCGGATGTGCCGCACCTCAGATAGCTTGTATCGCCCCCTCACTTGCCCATTTTGCCTGTTTTGCATTCATTTTGCCCAAGCTTATATACTTTATGGCAAAGGCTGTGTTATGTTTCGTATTTTAACAAATAAAAACCCACAGTTTAGAATTAAAGCTGTGTCAGATCGTATGATTTGCAATCTTTAAAGCCACTATACATACTCAATATTACTGAATATTTCGTAAAATGTTTAGTAAAAAAATTAAACCATAACAAACCAGTGTTCCGTATAGCATTAGCCAAAATGTCAACGCTATATGTGGTATCGTAACATAGATTTAGTGAGATACAAAATGCTCGTTTTATTTTTTGTGTCACAATATATTCCATTTCAATTTCCCACGACGATATCCGAACATTTACGAGCAAACGCGAGATTGGCTTCGGCCATCATCGGACGCATGGCGCAGTTCTTATGAGAATTTTCAATATAAGTTATGCTTTCCACTTACCTCTGTAAATTTGACACGGATGAAATATATGAATAGATTTTTTCCGCTCAGATTTTGTTGGGGTACTGACGTCGAACAACTGTTAAATTTGTTATGGCCTTAAAGGGGCCTTTTCACAGATTTTGGCATTTATTGAAGTTTGTCATTAAATGCTTTATATTGATACATGTAAACATTCGAATTAAAAAGCTCTTGTCAAAAATACAAGAATGAAATTAAAGTAAAAAAAAGTAACCCTCAACTGGGCACTGACCCCTGGAGTAAAAAATCGTTCGCTTAGACCACTGGCCATCCATGCTCATACCATGTTTGTTGTATTTTATACTTTATATAAGAAACCCTCGTGGTGTCAACAAATTTAACGACAACAACAAAACTCTCCAAATTTTTCGCGTTGCAACGCTTGATAATTTTCAGGTTTTTAAATCGTCGACATATAATGGATATTTTTTAGAGCATGGTTAACGTTCAGTATTACTGTTTCCTCACAAATATCAACACAATACAACACAAATTTGCGAATCTGTAACATTGTTTTTTAATTTGTCAATTTATCAAAACGTGAAAAGATACCTTTGAAATATCCATTCACGATATATCCGGCATAACTCGTCAATATTGATATACAGTTTGTTACATATGCGTTGAATCAAAATATATTGCAACCCAGTTCAAAATTTTGGATAAACCGTCTGAGTCAAATGTAAGATACACCAAAGATCTGAAGGTTGCAAATTGCAAGGCTAAGGTTTCTGTTAGCTTTATCAAAGACCTATATAATACATGTATTTTTTAGGTCTTTGGCTTTATTTTTATGTGTGTTTATTATTGATTACGCCAAAACGCTCAAAACACTTCTTAACGATCGAAAGCAAAATATATTTGCAAATGTCTTTGTTAACAGGTATAGTTTTGTGGCGTTTTAAATATTACCAAGATTAATATATCTTTGTATTATTTCATCTGCCTTAAGTAAACCAACCTTGATTTTCATGTACAAATGGCACATATTCCTAATGCATCAATGGACATTTTAGCATGTGTCATTGTGGTCGGTGACTCGAATCACGGAAGTTAAATGTATGTATTGTTCAGCTCGAAATGCCTATGAACCTGGATATCACTATCGGCGATGGAATGCCGTCAACCAGGCAAGCATATATCTGGAGATCGCTGTAATGAAATACAGAGCGCATCATATCTGCATCCATGCAACACTTTAAAACGACTAGACATAGGCATTTTCATGTTAAAACGTAGATAAAGCATTCCTGATCTGAATTATTGTATACCTTATTCACTGCAGCCTGAAAGCGGGCGGTAAAAATAGCAATAATGAACATTTCCAGCAGCAAAGTTATTGGTATCATCCGCTTTTATTAATGTCACGGGACTATTTTACTGTATGATACAGAACAACACACGTGCAGCACAACCAAACTTACAGTATTACAGATGAGGGCAATGTCTAACATATAGAAGTGGAATGATATATTATACAGCGTACAAAGCATTATGTACACCAATATTTTTTACAAGAGTATTTATATGCACAAATTCAAAGAACATACATTCTAAAGCATATCATACAATGTTTGATTGTTCGTTTTATGCGTTTTGCGGTTTAAACAAAAACACAAAATGAGTTATAATCTTCACATACAAACACAAATAATTGAACAATAATTATTTTAAGTAAAACTGATTTCTACAATGAGCGTTTAGTTTGACGTCAGAAAGCATGAATTACTCACTGATCTTAACATACATTGAGCACGGTGATACTTAACTACATTACAACGCTCAAAACACTGCCGGAATATATTTATGACATGCCAGGGCCGTAGGCAGGAATGTTTGAATGGGGGTGGGGGCCCAACCAAGGAGGGTGCGGGAAGGAGTCTTCCCGTGCGGGAGGGGTCTATCTCCTCCCTATTTTTTTATTTTGCACTTTTCAAGGTGAATTTTAATGCTTAACAAAACTTACTTTGTAATATAAATTTATGAAATATAACAAGTAAATCAGCACCTTTCTGAAGTCTTAAGCTTTATATAATGGTGTGAACAGCATTTTAAGAAATTTATGATATTTTATGAAGAAGGAAAGCATACTTGGAAAATCAAAAACATTTATGAAGAAATGTATCATAAAGTATGACTGACCTATAACCATAATAATATTTTCTCTTTGAATTCAAGCCTCCTCTACACTTCAAAGTAAATTCCTGACAAATTTGTATCATCTACTACACAGTTTTACGTTCACCACCATCATCACAGCTAAACCATCAACATTGTCAACAACTGTGACATTAGATTGGACCTTGAAACTTTTTCTGTAATAACCGTTTTCCGTAGGTTTTTTACGGAACTATATCTAATATTGAGCTGATGTTTGGAATGCGGGGGTACCTACATGACCGAAAGATTAAATGTGAAATTCGTTCAGGCCCATTGATATTTGGCAAAATTATGGGCCTTGGACTTAACATTTCCCTTTAATAACCGTATTCCTAAGGGTTTTTCGCAACTCTTTCAGATATCAAGCTGATTATTATGCCCCCGGTAGGATGGCATATGAAAGTTGGACTGTCCGTCCGTCTGTCCGGCATTTCATTATCCAGACTTTTTTCAAACGCTTTAAGATATTGACATGATGATTGTTTGGTGTGTGAGTCTACCTACGACTTTCGGATAAAGTATTACTTTCGTTCCGGTCCATTGATTTTTGCCGAAATTATGGGTCTTGAACTTTGACAAAGAAACTTGCCTGTTCAAAGTAATGAAAAATTTTCAATATCACCTCTAATTGCTTCCAACATTATTTGTTTTTCACAAATTATTAACGTCAGCAATATTCACGCATACGACCTCCTGTATCGTTTGCTTCCGTTCGCTGCTTCTCTTTCCTTTGGTAATCAAAAAAGTGTTCCATCAAACATCGATAAATGAAGCATTCAGGATCACAAGGGGGAATTAACTGATAGGGAATGTGTGTACAAGGCCATAAGAAAACATTGCCTACGGGCTTATCTCCACTGGCGAGTAAAATAGCGATAATACCCTTGTTCATCAGTGACAATAAAACACATCTCCTCTTTTGTATTGAGGGGAAGTGTACTGCGAGCCCTTTTATGAGATAAAAATTGCAGTAGGTCCATTATTTAAACAATCCTAACTTTACAGCCAGCTGGGGTACACGGATGCATGGATAACTACGACCTGGGGATTCTACCGAGTGTTTTGCAAATATGAGAGATTATCGATTGCACCAAAAAAAGCGGAAGTTTTAAGATGATAAAAAACATGTGTGGGGAATTTATTGTAATCTAAAAACCACGGATCGTATCTTGTTATCTAGAGTCCTTGCTTTAACTGAATGTTTTACTCTGCATAACCACAAATATAAAGCGGAAGAGAATTACACGGCGGTATATAAATCGTCGAGTTATTATGAATATTGTCAAACATTGGACGTCGTCGGCTTAACTTGGTGCATATCTGTTTCGCCTCGCATTCCTGGGATATAGGAGTCGTCAGTAGTTAACCTATCACAAAGTTGGAGCCGCACAGCACCCGATTGAAGTCACCAGATTATCCAGTTGACGGTCATAACCTGGGATTAAAGCTCAGCTTATGTGCATCTCCATAGGTTAGCAACGTGGGTTTGGATCATAGACAACAGGAATATTACATAAATTTCAACCGCAGCTCTATCAAATATGACAACGTTGTTGCTGCTTCTGTTGTGCCTCGTGGCTGGTTGGCGCGTGCGGGCGATGAGTGTCACTTCCGGGCCGATGCAGATTGATTCAATGGATGCAGACGTTATAGGTAGGTGGACGTTGTGATTTTTAATCAATAAAGTTGTTGTTAAATATATATTCATAAATGCAAATTGATTTAAAGCTACGTGCGATTTATGTCGGCATACATACACCAAATCAAATCATACGCTAACGCCCATATGTTTACCATGCGTTTAGTAAAAACATGGGCCCGACGAGAAATATTATTTTTTTCCTTACAGGTGATCCGACATGCAAGTCCGGTCAGTGTAAAATCTGCAAAACATACCAAGGGCGGGAAGGTACGTATTTGCTGTTTTGATAATATTAAATTTGTTTTTAGAATAGACACAGTCGAACTTCAGAAAAACGTTGTCTGTTCAAATCGATTTCGTTTTATTTTCTACAATAAGCTTAACGAAAAAAGTCTACTCATGCACATTTAGTATATATGATATTGTGTTCGCTTCTACAAGATAATATTCTGCTGAACCCGAAAAAAGCGAATTCTTTGTTTTGTAACAACTTGATTTCTCCAGTGGTTGTCTTTATTTATGTTTTCAGTTTGAATTAACACATTGATGTAGTTATACATGCTCATTTCTAAAACTACAATAATGCGAAATCTAATAAGTACACAAACGTCTTCTCCACCAGTATGCCTGGTTGCCACCATCGCCAAAGCAAACACCATCCACCTGGCGTTAGTAACCAGTGGTTACACACTGGTGGAGGGAGACATAACTGGTAATGAGTTTTATTCACAGTTTAATCCGGTATTTGTACGCTCTAAACATAATTTCCAATCCCTTATATTAAACATTGCCTTTTGAAAATTGTGTACATTAAACAAATGCCATTTTGTCATAATTAATTTCAATTTCGGTTGATTTTATACCTTAAAAGTTAGTTTTTGTCCGTTGATCATACATTTGTTTCGTTTACCATATTGTAAAACATCACGGTGTCTTGAAAACTTCATAGATTTGAAAGCCATTTGTTTCATAATACTAGTATAGAAATTTGTTAATATATATAGTAAACCTCATCACACGACCATAGACGAGAGTACCTTCATATTATATGCATGTGTATTTCGAAGTTTATTTGCACGTCCATCAGCCTCTTCAATAAAGCATCTATATGATAGACCTGCTATTTATTATTTGCATATCTAACAAAAACGTATACGTCTACATACAGCCTCTTCTCAGGGCCCAATCTGCGTGGATCATGTCCCGGGTACCACCATACAACAACTGTGTATGATCCCCAGTAACGTTGACGTGACCAGCTACAAAGCGTGCGTTGATGTATCCGCCAAGGTAATATCTTCGATTTCAGATTGTTTGAAAACGTACTCTTTAATCTAATTAAATAGTTGCTTTCTGACACAGAGACACGGTCCGACATGATTGTTGTTTGCAGCATACAAACGTATTTTTTGTCAGAATGGATCGGATAATGATCGCTGATATTTTTTTAATTAGTTTGTTAACACTTGTTATGATATTCTGAACCAAAGATACACAGATCTATATTTTCTCCCACAGATGAATGGCAAAACGTACAAGGATCCTTTTGGATGCTTTCAAATCCCGAACACAAGCTCGTTCAATTTGGGAGGTAAACTATACACACTGATGTTGTTTTTGTTTATTTTGTAATTTATAATAAAGATAAAGGAATCTTCCTTATTACACATTGCTCTAAAAAAGCACGATGTTAAACCTCGGTATACGTTATCAAAGACGTTGATACATAGAGTATTGTAAATAACCTTTAAAAATAATGCTTATTTTACAGAATTATTTTCAAGTGATGGGATGGTGACCTCGTCCGCCAGTGGTAAGTATTTTTTCCGAAACTGATTTTGAACGAATGATTTCAAGTGATTTTAATGGAATACTATACTGTCAACACGAATAGCCAAATCATCGCTTAACTTGACTTCCACATTCGTATTGTGTCGTTATGACTGGGTTACTAGTCTAAAAGTTCTCAACACTTGGCCCCGCATAATTGATATCTACCTTCATTTGTTCATCGGTGAGGAAATTTGTTGATTCGGCGTCTTTCTAACAAGTCAGAACGCCCCGGTAGTGGTCTGCAGTTTATACTACCGTGATCATGCAATACTATGCGCATGGTTATTTTGCAGATGATCCGACATGCAAACCCGGTGAATGTCAAATTTGCAAGTCTTATCAAGGAAGCGAATGTATGTATATACTATGTCTTTTTCAGTTCATATATTTGTTTATCAAAGGTCTAGTATAACGTCCTACTTTCAAGAAGTATTGTTTTATCCCCAAGTGCCGTGAGTATCCATGTGAACACGGTGTAGTGGACACTTATAATCGGTAATCGATATACCTCGGCATAGGAAACACTGCTGAATATCGTTGATACATAAGCTCATAGAAAGGATTTCATATAAATAGTATGTACCTTATTGCGAATAAATACACTGAGTGGAGAGTGGAATATCTCCTGGGGGCCAGATATACCTCAAACTAGATCTTAACATATATCTTTACACTTTGATACAATTTAACTACGATACGAGATTTGTATGTGCACATGGGAACTGAAAATACTCTAATTGCCACTGCTTCCATAATCAACCGAACACGGGAGCGACATTGTTGTCCTTATTCCTTACTCTACATACAATTATTTAGCAATAGAAATCGTAACGATTTAATAATTTGGATATAACGAACTTTTGTTTAAAAACGTTGACATAATGTTTATGACATTTATAACATTGAACATTTCATCAACTGGCCTTGTCTCTTGTAGTATGCCTAGTGGCCACTATCACTAATCCAGACACCATCCATCTGGCGTTAGTAACAAGTGGTTACACACTGGTGGAGGGAGACATCACGGGTAACTTGCCTTACAATACATAGCAAAACTGAGTCATAACTTGAATGTTATCAACTGCATCCAATTGTTTCGCTTAATTAATCAACAGTCAAAATGTGATATTGGACTCTATAACTTTTTCATTAAACATAAGTTTGTTTTATCATTTGATTTTTACAATATATTGAAACAGTTTCCAAAATATGTACATAATATCTTTTTCTGTAAAGCCTCCTCTCACAATCCGATCTGCGTGGACAATGTCCCAGGTACCCCCATACAGCAACTGTGTATCAACCCCAGTAACGTTGACATGACCAACTTCAAGGCGTGTGTGGGCGTATCCATTAAGGTAAAAACATCGATGGTATAAACCATTGGTACCATGGTAACGGATATTATTGTTTTGTGTTTGTTTTGCCAAATGAACGAATTTTTATGCCCACGAAAAAGTCTTCTTCAGTCTCCACTTTATTTCATGCCGTCAAATATAAATGATTTTCAATATATTTCAGGTATTTTTGTTTTTGTGAAGTTGTTGATTATTCTTTATTGTTGAAATCCGAACCTTTTTCGCTCTGTCCACAGTTGAATGGCCAAGTGTATACTGTACCCATCGGCTGTTTTCAAATCCCGAAGCCAAGCTTAAGTTATCTGCAAGGTAAATTCTTACATGCATCATGGATGCTTTCAAATCCCGAACACAAACTCGTTCAATTTGGGAGGTAACCTATACACACTGATGTTTTTGTTTATTTTGTAATTTATAATAAAGATAAAGGAATCTTCCTTATCACACATTGCTCTAAAAAAGCACAATGTTAAACCCCTATATACGTTATCAAAGACATTTATACATAGAGTATTGTAAATAACCTTTAAAAATAATTCTTATTTTACAGAATTATTTTCAAGTGATGGGATGGTGACCTCGTCCGCCAGTGGTAAGTATTTTTTCCGAAACTGATTTTGAACGAATGATTTCAAGTGATTTTAATGGAATACTATACTGTCAACACGAATAGCCAAATCATCGCTAAACTTGACTTCCACATTCGTATTGTGCCGTTATGACTGGGTTACTAGTCTAAAAGTCTTCAACACTTGGCCCCGCATAATTGATATCTACCTTCATTTGTTCATCGGTGAGGAAATTTGTTGATTCGGCGTCTTTCTAACAAGTCAGAACGCCCTGGTAGTGGTCTGCAGTTTATACTACCGTGATCATGCAATACTATGCGCATGGTTATTTTGCAGATGATCCGACATGCAAACCCGGTGAATGCCAAATTTGCAAGTCTTATCAAGGAAGCGAATGTATGTATATACTATGTCTTTTTCAGTTCATATATTTGTTTATCAAAGGTCTAGTATAACGTCCTACTTTCAAGAAGTATTGTTTTATCCCCAAGTGCCGTGAGTATCCTTGTGAACACGGTGTAGTGGACACTTATAATCGGTAATCGATATACCTCGGCATAGGAAACACTGCTGAATATCATTGATACATAAGCTCATAGAAAGGATTTCATATAAATAGTATTTACCTTATTGCGAATAAATACACTGAGTGGAGAGTGGAATATCTCCTGGGGGCAAACATACCTCAAACTAGATCTTAACATATATCTTTACACTTTGATACAATTTAACTACGATACGAGATTTGTATGTGCACATGGGAACTGAAAATACTCTAATTGCCACTGCTTCCATAATCAACCGAACACGGAAGCGACATTGTTGTCCTTATTCCTTACTCTACATACAATTATTTAGCAATAGAAATCGTAACGATTTAATAATTTGGATATAACGAACTTTTGTTTAAAATCGTTGACATAATGTTTATGACATTTATAACATTGAACATTTCATCAACTGGCCTTGTCTCTTGTAGTATGCCTAGTGGCCACTATCACTAATCCAGACACCATCCATCTGGCGTTAGTAACAAGTGGTTACACACTGGTGGAGGGAGACATCACGGGTAACTTGCCTTACAATACATAGCAAAACTGAGTCATAACTTGAATGTTATCAACTGCATCCAATTGTTTCGCTTAATTAATCAACAGTCAAAATGTGATATTGGGCTCTATAACTTTTTCATTAAACATAAGTTTGTTTTATCATTTGATTTTTACAATATATTGAAACAGTTTCCAAAATATGTACATAATATCTTTTTCTGTAAAGCCTCCTCTCACAATCCGATCTGCGTGGACAATGTCCCAGGTACCCCCATACAGCAACTGTGTATCAACCCCAGTAACGTTGACATGACCAACTTCAAGGCGTGTGTGGGCGTATCCATTAAGGTAAAAACATCGATGGTATAAAACATTGGTACCATGGTAACGGATATTATTGTTTTGTGTTTGTTTTGCCAAATGAACGAATTTTTATGCCCACGAAAAAGTCTTCTTCAGTCTCCACTTAATTTCATGCCGTCAAATATAAATGATTTTCAATATATTTCAGGTATTTTTGTTTTTGTGAAGTTGTTGATTATTCTTTATTGTTGAAATCCGAACCTTTTTCGCTCTGTCCACAGTTGAATGGCCAAGTGTATACTGTACCCATCGGCTGTTTTCAAATCCCGAAGCCAAGCTTAAGTTATCTGCAAGGTAAATTCTTACATGCATATTGGATGCTTTCAAATCCCGAACACAAACTCGTTCAATTTGGGAGATAACCTATACACACTGATGTTTTTGTTTATTTTGTAATTTATAATAAAGATAAAGGAATCTTCCTTATCACACATTGCTCTAAAAAAGCACAATGTTAAACCTCTATATACGTTATCAAAGACATTTATACATAGAGTATTGTAAATAACCTTTAAAAATAATTCTTATTTTACAGAATTATTTTCAAGTGATGGGATGGTGACCTCGTCCGCCAGTGGTAAGTATTTTTTCCGAAACTGATTTTGAACGAATGATTTCAAGTGATTTTAATGGAATACTATACTGTCAACACGAATAGCCAAATCATCGCTAAACTTGACTTCCACATTCGTATTGTGCCGTTATGACTGGGTTACTAGTCTAAAAGTCTTCAACACTTGGCCCCGCATAATTGATATCTACCTTCATTTGTTCATCGGTGAGGAAATTTATTGATTCGGCGTCTTTCTAACAAGTCAGAACGCCCTGGTAGTGGTCTGCAGTTTATACTACCGTGATCATGCAATACTATGCGCATGGTTATTTTGCAGATGATCCGACATGCCAACCCGGTGAATGTCAACTTTGCAAGTCTTATCGAGGAAGCGAACGTATGTATATACTATGTCTTTTTCAGTTCATATATTTGTTTATCAAAGGTCTAGTATAACGTCCTACTTTCAAGAAGTCTTTTTTTTATCCCCAAGTGCCGTGAGTATCCTTGTGAACACGGTGTAGTGGACACTTATAATCGGTATTCGATATACCTCGGCATTGGAAACACTGGTGAATATCATTGATACAGAAGCTCATAGAAAGGATTTCATATAAATAGTATTTACCTTATTGCGAATAAATACACTGAGTGGAGAGTGGAATATCTCCTGGGCGCCAGATATACCTCAAACTAGATCTTAACATATATCTTTACACTTTGATACAATTTAACTACGATACGAGATTTGTATGTGCACATGGGAACTGAAAATACTCTAATTGCCACTGCTTCCATAATCAACCGAACACGGGAGCGACATTGTTGTCCTTATTCCTTACTCTACATACAATTATTTAGCAATAGAAATCGTAACGATTTAATAATTTGGATATAACGAATTTTTGTTTAAAAAAGTTGACATAATGTTTATGACATTTATAACATTGAACATTTCATCAACTGGCCTTGTCTCTTGCAGTATGCCTAGTGGCCACTATCACTAATCCAGACACCATCCATCTGGCGTTAGTAACAAGTGGTTACACACTGGTGGAGGGAGACATCACGGGTAACTTGCCTTACAATACATAGCAAAACTGAGTCATAACTTGAATGTTATCAACTGCATCCAATTGTTTCGCTTAATTAATCAACAGTCAAAATGTGACATTGGGCTCTATAACTTTTTCATTAAACATAAGTTCGTTTTATCATTTGATTTTTACAATATATTGAAACAGTTTCCAAAATATGTACATAATATCTTTTTCTGTAAAGCCTCCTCTCACAATCCGATCTGCGTGGACAATGTCCCAGGTACCCCCATACAGCAACTGTGTATCAACCCCAGTAACGTTGACATGACCAGCTTCAAGGCGTGTGTGGGCGTATCCATTAAGGTAAAAACATCTATGGTAAAAATCATTGGTACCATGGTAACTGATATTATTGTTTTGTGTTTGTTTTGCCAAATGAACGAATTGTTATGCCCACGAAAAAGTCTTCTTCAGTCTCCACTTAATGTCATGCCGTCAAATATAAATGATTTTAGAGTATATTTTAGGTATTTTTGTTTTTGTGAAATTGTTGATTATTCTTTATTGTTGGAATCCGAACCTCTTTCGCTCTGTCCACAGCTGAATGGCCAAGTGCATACTGTACCCATCGGCTGTTTCCAAATCCCGAAGCCAAGCTTAAGTTATCTGCAAGGTAAATTCTTACGTGCATCATGGCAAAGCGCTGGAAATTGCTGAGGTTTGCACAATTGGGTTGAAGAAAAAATGTGTGTTACATTTACAGCATATGGATTCTACTAACAATATCAGTATTTCCCACTTTAAACGTTTATTCAAATTGCATGCATTGAGTGCGTATTAATTTAGATTATTGTTTATGCCAAATAATAAAACATATTTTTTTAAACATATTACATTTGAGAAAACATGTTCGAAACCCAAACCAAAATTAAAGTCTAACAACAATACCTACGCAGATTGTCCAATATATGACGGCAAAAAAGAGTATACTGAGAAAATGCGAATAGTTTTCATTTACATTGCAAATTCCTTCCGATATCATCTGAATCATTTTCATATTGTCGCTGTGTTTATTTCAATAACAATCTTTTCGTTTTAAGTACCATCGTCTATGCATTATGACTTTGACAGAAAATGTAAATAGGTTCAAGTTAATTTTTTCCATAACAATGTGAAGGTCAATACACGTTTCTAACAATTTTCTATCACGTGTTTTACAGAACTGCTTATAGATGTTTTCCGAACGGACACCATCAGTGAGTGTACTTAATCAAATATTGAATGACTCTATGGTAATGATTAGACAAATACTGTTTCAGTGATGTCATCCTCATCTTTTTATAAAACCAATATAGAAGATTGTCTATTTTATTGTTGAAAATATAACTTTTACTTTAAGCGTAATTAATATGGCGGTCAGGTTTAAATATATGCATTTGCATTTGACGAGAAAAGTAAAAGGTCAAATCTGCCAATGAAGGTGTTGACCAGGAAGATGACACGTTTGACTTCGCCATTGGAGATGATGACGGCACTGTTGATGATGACCCCACAGGTGTGGATGACGGGAAAACGATATGTCACAGAGGAATGTGTAAAATATGCCACCATCACAAAAATATGAAAGGTAGAATTGCAATATGAGTTGTGCATATCCACGAATACAAATAAAATTATGATTGGTGTCCAAAGATAAGCTCTTAAGAACTCTGCAAGAATTAAACGATTTATATTTAGAGTATATTGTGAGAATTTCGGTTGTTGCTTATATGCACACGCTTCCACAGATTGCATATACCGTTTCAGCCTGTGTTATTGCCAAGGCAACCAAGAGAGGAATGGGTCTCGGACTGGTTGTCAACCACCACATCCTCCTGAAGGGAAGACTGAGAAATGGTTAGTTTTAACATCACTGATCATGTAGTGATCTAATGAAGAACGTCACAAGCACTATTGACGACACATCCGTCTATGATCAGCCATATCGGTTACTAGCATTTGCCAGGCGATAAAAAAGTATTTTTTTTCAAACTAAGTCTCTTTCTGAAAAATAAAATTTCATGTATTGAAAAAAGATTTAAAAAAAAACTTAAGTGTTGTGTTCGAAATTAAATAATGAACTCAAAGGTGGTATACAACTTACAATAAAATTCATACATGTTTCGAACGCTATGTAATCTGTTGATGACTTATTAGATTTGTCTAAATTTTTACTAATATATTTAAACTCTAAACAGAACCAAACGTTCATGTGTTTAACTTGTCATGCATTAAAAGGAAATGACATTCCAAATTTTAGATTCTCCTATCTGCACGCGTCACGTGCCCAGGTTCCCGGCTGTAAAGTCAGTGTGTCTGGTACCCAGCCGAGTGGACACGACGAAACAGGCCGCGTGCGTCAACGTCACCGCTGAGGTATGGCTAAACGTTTGATAATCAATTCCAAACCATACAAGGCCATAACAGTACATCACATTACATACCACTGGAGTGATTGTTTGTTTTTAAATAGTATACAGTAAACAAGGTGACAATCAATTTGCATCAACAGGAAATAAATGTTATCATCAACACAAGGTCGCTAAATGGAAAGTGAGAAGAATGAACAACATCAAAGCAAAGGATAAATTTTAACACAAAATAATTAAACCGCCTCGGAAAAATAAATCTCATCCTTAGGAATTTAAATTACAGCCAACGCAATCAAAGTTTCATATCAGCTTTAGCATACCTATGCGATTCAAAAACGTTTGCACGCGTCATACATTTTCGCGACCGTATTTTGATAGATTTAACGCAGCATTGTGCGGATATATGAACTTGAATAACGCACATATCAATAACTTCATTATTTGTGTGTGAAAAGCTCTCTATGTTATCTTTTTTTCGAACCGATATTATTTTTTTAAACGACACGTCGGAAACTAGGAATAGTGACGTCAGTACGGGAGTGGTTATAAGCGCGTATGATCCAGGGACCAAACTATTGAAGAGCAATGACGTTTCTGTTTTGAAGCTTTAGTACAAATAAATCCTTATTTTCACTTCTAAGGTTGAACATTATCGGCTTTCTTACAATTTTAACGACATCCCTTATTGTATAGGAGATCAACTAAACACATATTGGATAATTTGAAAATTCCATGTAGTTGGAGCAACGATTTGGTAATGAACGCCAATTTTAACAATGATTCACCCACAATTTACCAAATATCTTCTTAATCAACTGCCGTAACTATTTTCTATGATAGAGACTGAAAATTCAGATTCCGTTGAAAACCTGGAAACAACCCAAACTTCATATTTATGTGCTTTAAGACAGGACTAGGGGTGCTATATCTAATTCCGAACTTCTTATTTAAGTTATTTTTGTTCAATGAATTGAATGATAAAAATGCATTTGTTTTGTTTTGCTGTGTTACATACTTGAATGTAAATGCAATTATTTGTCTTCTTCCACTATATGATATGCATATAGTTATTACAAATACGATAATACGCGTTGGTATGTACATTTGGTAGAACTTATAATAATATTTCAACATGCTAAATATAATATAATAAAATATATAAAAAATACTTTAACCACTACACCAATATACAAAATAATAACGCGCGTTACAATATCGCATCGTTTATTTTCGAAATACACTATGCCATTTTTTATTAAATCATATAGTAGTACTCCATAATTATATACAAAAATATATTTTAAGTTGAACCAGATCATTGCAAACCTTACTAGTTCGTTCCTCAACCAAACTTTTTTTCAATCTGACGGCGATAGTTACTTCCTATCTAATTGAAGGTTCGAGACCGGAAGTTCAACCGCTCTGTAGGCTGCTTCAAAATCCCTCGAGACGACATCGACGCTCTTCCGGAACTCCAAGGTTTATTCAGCTCGTTCATGCATCGCCTTGTGACTTCCGATGACGTATCAACCGGCAGTGACGTTATCAATGACAACAAAAAAAACGATGATCAGACATTACGATTCAAGGGCCATTAATAATAGCGCTCAGTCACGTTGACAGTGCGCTTTGTTTTTATGAAGTTTTTAGATATGATTAAGAAAATCCAAGTTATGAAACTAAAATGGTCTTGAAATTCCTTTAATGAGAATAGATCAATAGGAGGTTAAGTAGAATCTCAAATAAAATGTTGCTGATAAAGTATTAGTGCTGAACAGATAAAGATGAAGATACAACGTGTATACTTCAGAA
The DNA here is from genome assembly GCF_020536995.1 of Dreissena polymorpha. Classification (NCBI taxonomy): domain Eukaryota; kingdom Metazoa; phylum Mollusca; class Bivalvia; order Myida; family Dreissenidae; genus Dreissena; species Dreissena polymorpha. Next base: position 2,723,250 of record NC_068356.1, read on the forward strand.
ACGAGCATACAATATTGGCAACTCTTAGAAATACTGCACGGACTTTGTATGCAATATTTTTTGTATATTTTGTACATGGAACTCGTGTACTCTATGCTCGACTTGCCACAATTTGCTTCCTGTTTTTCTAATGCTACTTATATATTATGTATGTACTCCTCCCCCCTCCCTCCTCTCTTTGTAATTGCACTACTGAATTTCTTCAATAAAGCTTATTCTATATGATCTTCATCCTTGTAGTCTTGTATCTGCTAGCTGAAAGACTTATTTTTATAGGTCTATCAGACTATATGCAGTCAGAAATCCGAGTTCGAAAATCAATGTACATACAAATCTTGTATCCCGAAGGTGTACACACATCAATACAAATATAAAAATTTGATAACTGCCGGTCCTATTCCAGTATCCGTTTAATACCATATTTTAAAGTTAACGTGTATAAGTATGGCTGCTTTCACTCAAAGGTGATAAGCGTGTGGCTATGATATTAATTAGTAAAAAAACATTGTGAATGAACAATAATCAAATTATAACGAAAAATCTACTTGTATGGAAAGACAAATTCACTATCAATTATATATATTACAAGGTATTCAACTCAAAATCACCCGAAAACAAGGTGCATCGCTTTGAACAGCCGTAACTTCATCAATTGTGAAGCGATTTCTATGCACTTGGTCTAATTCGGCGCAGAAATGAATTTTCTTTCTGGAACTGTACATATATTGTAATAGTTTTACAAATGCTGAGTCAAATTTTAAGAAAAAACACGATACACAACTTGTGTGACCTACTCGTCATCGATCAGAACCGATTCAAGTATGAAATCTTCAGGGAATAAAGATACACCTTCGCTTTGGACCAGCGAAATCACGCGTGTGTTTCAAATGTCGGCCAGTTGAAATGTATGTAAACAAAAATTTTAAACGGCGCTTGACAGTTAGTTTTGATGCATAATGTAACGGCAAAAACGGTAAAAATGTTTTTTCATACGTTTTATTGAATTATGGCACCGAGGTCCGTGAACTTTGCAGGGAAAATGCCCTTTACTCCGTTAAGATTTCATTCTTGGATCGGGTCAAATCGATGGCGACTATGTCAAGAGGGTTGTGTATCCCGTTATTTCTTAAAATTTGACCCAGCATTTCGTTTGAATCTATGCTTTTTTCTGGAAGTCGTCATTTTGCCCAACTGTGAACAAGTCCATCTAACTGCGTTAAGTCAACAAAAAATCCGGCCATCCGGTTTCAATTCACGCTCCTGGCGCATGTGAGTTTTGTTAACGGTCATAATACAGGGAGAACGGTTTCCTCCTGGTACTCCACCCCCGTCCCCCACAAGAACAACACTTTATAAAATTGAAAATTTTCATAAAACTTAAATATCCAGAAATTGCAGCTATATTTCACATTTCGTCCGAATGTTCGGTCATCTAGTTAGATAATAAGATCAGAGATAGTGCCAATATATAAATATTAATGCATTCGATCATTTAATTTGAAGGACAAATAGAAGCATTGAACAATTAAAATAATCAACTATTCAACATTGCACAAAATATGAAGTGCACAAACATTATTTAAAAGAATCTACTTTTTTTAATATATTTTAGAATGAACGCAACAGTCAAGTGTTTCTATCTTTGGAAAATGTATATTTTATTATATTGTTAAATGTTTAGTGATTATAAGCCTGTTTTATTTAAATACGTGTAACCGTTGGCAAATGGGCTGAGGTATTTATTTTTGGAATTTCACCTATGTAAAGCAGAACACAAGGAATGCCTTTGAATGTCTTTCACGTATGTAATTTTTTTGTAAGTTACATCTTTTTAACAGTTTGGAGCATTGTGTGTAAATTGCCATCTCCGTTTTAAAGTGCGAAATTTGAAGTTATGCTTAATCAACTAAGCAATCATAAGAAGCCGTTTCAAAACAAAAAAATAAAACACATCGTCGTTCATAATGTCTTCAATAATGTTTATCTTAGCAGTTGTATAGCTCATATATGTAGCTGAGTGTAGTTTAATGTAAGGAGCACACCATGGTCACATTTTTGTTGTTTAAAGTCAGTGTACAAGCTCAACTAATATTAATATTCAATCACAATGTATGTATTCCCTATTACAATCAGTGTCCAATATGGTTAATTTTTTATTTAAAATGCTCAGAGCGGTTACCCTTGTAAGTGTTTGATCACTTGATCAGGACATATTTGAGTATCGCGTTGCTATCAAGCTAGAGTAGTGCTTTGAACATAGTGCTAATATAATGAACATATCGTTCTTAACAAATAATTATACAATTAAATGTGCTAAAATTTTAGTATTTTTAAGTTTTACGAATATTCTTGATTTTCAGACTTTAGTCTAATAATTGAATGGTGAATTCGACCCCATTATATTGTTTGCGCGGTCAGTGATAGCTGTCTATTGATTTTATAAATTGCGTGAAAATATTTACTGACAAAGTATGATTAAAAGATAACGATGTGGCTGTAATGAAGGACAATGTGTACAACACTTTCAATCTTACGTTCAATGTCCAAGTAGTATTATGAGCGGAAATGATGAGATTTGAATTCACACGCTTCGTGTGTTGGTTGTAGCGAATCTGGCTATGTGTCTCACTTCCGAATGGATACTAATGGCAATAAGTATGAACTACGTTTGCTGATGTTGCAATAACAAAAGTTTCAAGAACAGTTACATGTGTTGTACACGTTGAAGTTATACAAGAGGGGTGGTATATGTTGAGCTTGCCTTTGTTGTTGCTAGTTGTTATCTTATTTTATACATTCGAATTTTAAATCGAGCTTATAAACCACAGTTATTGTAGTCAAACTGTCTATCAGTTTCAGCAGAGTGAACCAAATAATCTAACATTTGACATTTAACCAGCCTTGTTTACGTACATAAGACAATCACTTTGTTCAGGATTTAGACATATCATTGTTTAACGGTACAGCTTACATAATCTTATTTATTAAGATTTATTTTTCCTGTCCGGTTGTTTTTTAAATAACAAATGCAATCGAGTTTACATACACGTGTTCTTAGAGTGTAAAGGAACTCTTTTATAGTTCAACTTCCTGTTTGAAAACGTATAATATACAAAGAAATAGTTTTAACTTCATTGTTAAAATATAAAATAAGTGAAGTTCCGTGCCAGGATGAATTTGCTTAACAACCTTCACAAACGAAACATGAATTCAGTTTAAATCTGTTTAATAAAGAACGCATATTTGTACAGCCGACCTTAATTGAATAATTGTGTGAAATCAGCAAACTTGATAATCAGTGCATATATTTCGTAAGGTCTAACGATAATAATCTGTCTAACGTATGCACGAATTTTAAAACTGAAAAAATAATGTGCAAATATGAAGGACAAAAAATGAAAAGCCTTGCCTTAAATGAAGTTGTATCAAAATCTTTACACGAGAATTGTATATAGCTTTTTGCATCGAAAACATAATTACGGAAGTAAATACGAGGAAAAGTATTGAATCGTCAATTGTTTGGATTTTTGTCCTGTTTTAAATATACTAATGAATAGACCATTACATTATCAAATATTGAAAGCATGTTTAGTTCGTATGTACATGTTTGATTCACTAAAACAAGTCATCGACAACGCGGAAACAAACTTGCAAGATCATCTGTTCAGTGAAAAAAATTAGTTTCCACACTCCATTGTTTTTTAGAACAACCTGAAACTGTAAATTGATTCACGGAAGTGTTTGTGGAACAGGTATTGTCCGTGCACCAATTTCAATAGCTGCTCTCCAAGCAGATTCTCATTTGCAGCGGGGATTTGCAGCAGAATAATCAAAAAGGTTTGAGCACCTTTTTATGACATTGTTTAATTTTTGCTGTAAAGTTTCGATACTGCATCCTAAATGCACGTCAATTCAGGGTAAAATTATGCTTTCAAATTCATATGCGTTACATTTTAAATTTACGACGCGTTTCTTACGTGGTAAAATATTCAAAGATGCAGTATTTTTTCGTTCTCCTTTGAGTAGAACGCATTTTTATAATTATACTCTGTGATTTTACAGAGAGCAAGCTTATCGTTGTTAAAATAGTCGAATAAAAAGTTAATATCCGAGCGTGAGAACATACGAGTAAAATTAATCATGAAGCATTTTATAGTTCTTCCAAGTTTGTAATTTTAATGCATCCTTAGGTTTTTCTTTAACACTCTAAACGGTTGTTCATTGGTCGATTTAAAAAGCCACGGCGTATAGTAAATATAGCTTGTTTGGTCTTTAGAGAACTCGTATCTGTCTAGTTTGTTTTGTCATGTCGTATCGAAGGCGAGGTACAACCTCGTATAAGATTCTATACTGGACTTTACCAACGACAGCTATACAAGTCTTAGACCACCCAAGAAGTATTATAATCAATTTGCAAAATATCCTTTTCTTTAAAAAAAACACTTAAAACAATCTATCGCGGTCTGATGATAAATACGGAAACGCGCCGAACGTTCATACAGGGTCATGCATCGGAAACAGGAAACGCAAGTGTCGAATATGTTTATTTCATTTTTAATGTTGAATACAATGCACAATGCAGAACATCGATAGGTATAAAACGAATGTCAATAATGCAAAACAATATTATGGAATTTAAGGCAATTATATTACTTAATCAAATTATTTACAGCTTGGTAGAAATCATGGGCTTGGTGACGATTCTGTCCCTAGTTATGTTTGCCTGTATGTGCATGAGTGAACATAGAATCATGGCGGATATGGGACCATACAAGGAGGAAACGGATGGTGAGTGACGGAAAAACTTAGCTGTAATAATTGCAAGGCAATACACAAATAAACAAACGATATCGAAAATTCCACATTGCAATCTTTCGAACATGCGAAAGCATTCCACATGTTAACGTTTTTGGTGCGAATAAAAGTTCACAATTTAATTTTAGCTATTAATGATTGTCTTCCGCATAATCTATTTTGGCTAATACACACAACAAAAGAGATGGGAGTAGCACAAGTCTTTCAGTTTCCGTAAAATAATCGCTGTTTTGTGAACACAGAGAAATAGACTTTATCTTGAACATATTACAAAAGAGACTGACGTGAAAGTTTTACATTTTATCAATACGGCTCATCAATAACGCCACATGTTTTATCGCAATTTGGTTCTTGCCGTTTATTTGCAATGCGTGTTATGCATAGTACGTCGTACACATGAAGATCACCTACATCTGAACGATTGCATGAATTGCAAATAATCACTTTGACAACCTAAGTGAATGGTTTTGGTTTTAGAATATTACGCTTACTCAACGGCCGACAATGCCGTAAGTGACGTCACTGATGATGATTACGAAGTCATCGACTACGATGACGGCAAGGACGATTCGGAAGGCAAGCCGATTTGTCGTAAGGGGCAGTGCCGGTTGTGTCACGTATTCAACCGTAAAAGAGGTGAGTTTAATGCAAACATTTTTTCCAATGTACATGTTAATCAATCAACATTTATAATTGAAACACGTCACCGCATTTATATCGACCATGATCGGTAAAAGGTGACGATATGAGTCTTGCTCTGTGAAAACTGGGCTTAATGCATGTGCGTAAAGTGTCGTCCCAGATTAGACTGTGCAGTCCGCACAGGCTAATCAGGGACGACACTCTCCGCTTTTGTGGTATTTTAGTGTCAGTGATATCCCTCCTTACCGAAAATCAAGTTTAGGCGGAAAGTCTCGTCCCTGTTTAGCCTGTGCGGACTGCACAGGCTAATCTGGGACGACACTTTCCGCACTTGCGTTATGCCCAGTTTTCTCAGAGCTCGACTCATATAGAGCAAGAAATAAAAGAGGAGAATGAGGAGGATGCCAGCTTTTTTTTTCTGTGTTAAAGATCTAGGTCAACGATAACCCAGCTTTCTATTTCACTAAAATGTGGATGACGCGAAAGAAAGAATATTTAATATTGTAAAAGATAATTTCATACAAATGAACTATCTGTTTCGCTGTTTCACAAGTTTTATGATTTTTTAAATTCAAATGTGTTTGTGCGTTTTCATGTGTTCTTGTCACGATGGTGATTGAGTATCGATCAACTGTCATATGTAAAGTGCACCCTACGGATATTTTGTGTAATTGTATGGACATCGTATCCCATATTTATTAGTAAACACACTCACTAAACATAAAATTTTGCAACGAAACATCGCATAGTTAGGAAAGCTGCGGGCGCCCTAAAAGTTATATCAACGAAATATCGCATAGTTAGGAAATCTGCGGGCGCCCTAAAAGTTATATTAACGAAACGGGCAATAAGGATGGACAAAATATATCACACGGTTTTGTCTCTTGAAAGGAATTTATTTCTTTAACTTATTTTCCTCAACAAAGTTAAATCCACTTGAGGTTTTATTTCAAGATGTTATCTCATCGTCTCTTCTTTTCTTCAATGGCGTTTTTAAATTGTATTGTTATTGTCATTATGTAAACAATTACTTGCCACAAAAAACACACACAACACACCACCATCACTCACCACGACCAGAAACAAAGACCACCGTCACCACTAACAACAACCTAAACTATCAATCACAACCACCAATCCATCCATCCATCCATCTATCAATCTATATATATATGTATATATATGTATATGTAATAAAAAATAAATATATATATATATATATATATATATATTTATTTATTTATTTATATATATTTCAGTCTGCGTCTTGGCCATGGCTATCTCTGAAGGAATGTCGCTAGAACTGACAGTGCAGCGGAAAGTGATACTGAAGGGAGACGTCACAAGTAAGTTGATCATTATTTATGTTTTCTATGCTATAAATGTCAAAAGCAACGGCATCGCAATTCTAATCGTCGTTGTCATCAATATTATTCTTTGCATACCAATATACCCACCATCATCATCATCACCATCGGCGTGTTTTAGTCTCATAACAGATGCTTTAATTGTATGAATATGAATTATCACTTAAATACTCAGTATCATAATCTCTGGTGTCATTGTCATCGTTATTATTATCAGAAGCAGACACATTCACTATCGATCTCATTATATTGATTACAATTAATTTTTGCATTTATATATCTTATTGAATCCATCTATTTGGAACACCATCGTCAAAATCGATAGTCAATGAAGTAATCATCAGCAACCGCATCCTTATTCTGGCATACTCTTCAAGGCAAATTTTAACCTGGTTTAAGATTCCACTGCCACTCCTATCTGCACCCAGAAAGTTCCTGAGATCCCGGATATCAAGTCAATTTGCCTGGTTCCCCTCAACGTGTCTATCGAGCAGAAGAGCGCATGCGTCAATATCACCGCAGAGGTAAGTATGCTTGTTTGAGTATTATCGTGTTTCATGTCGATGCCTTTTATTTACCTTAAAAGTATCATGTTACACCGATAGGAGTTGTTGTAATACTAGTAGACGCTAATTAAAAGCAATATTTAACTGGTAAAACGTGCATTTTGATCTGTTTTTTTTTGCAGTTCAGATCCCGAAAGAGGAACGTCAGTTACGGTTGCTTCAAGATCCCTTCCGTCCATGAGGTCGATTTGATGTCAATGAAACGTTCGCTAATCAGGCTCGTGCATGTGCTCGCAAAGAACAGTGGCATGTCCGTCATTGAGCGCCGCACTGAAACAGATTCCGTCATTTTACAGAATGAGGCTGACGTTGATGACGTCATCGAAGAAGACGAAACGCTCCGATTTCTTTCAAAATAGACCCGATTGTGTTAGATTCCTATTTTCCACGACAAATAAGTTTAAACTTCACTTGTCCATATGCTGAATGATCAAATGAGTCTGTTCTGAGAAAACTGGGCTTGATGCATGTGCGTAAAGTGTCGTCCCAGATAAGCTTGTGCAGTCCGCATAGGCTTATCAGGGACGACACTTTCCGCCTTAACTGGATTTTCGTGTAGAAGAGACTTCCTTTAAACGAAAAATACATCACAAGCGGAAAGTGTCGTCCCTGATCAGACTGTGCGAACTGCACAGGCTAATCCGGGATGACACTTTACGCACATGCATTAAGCCCAGATTTCTCAGAACGCGTCTCAAATGAGTGCCTTAATAAGTTAATCTTGAATATGCTGACACAATAATAAGGTTAGCGTTGTCATACAAAGAAATAATCAACTGAGAAAAAATCGATATAAATAAGAAAATAAGCATTATTGATATTATTCTACAATATGAAAAGTTGTTATTTGCTACAGTGTGTCATTTTTTTTTTTAACTTTTTAGATCGAAATAATTGATTGAACATCAACTGCAGACACCTTGTTTAACGAAATATTCTTGTTTAAAATGTCTCTAACAATATTTGCTTCGTAAATCGTACATTTCATTTGTTGTTATCTTTCAAAAAAGCAGTTTGTTTTGTTTTAGTTATGCAAGTTGTATTCTCTGTGATTTATTGAGACTTAATGTTTCTTTTCGATAAAGCTCTTTGTTTTCTTTTTACATGTGCTCCTTTTTCCTTTAATGTGTGTTTTGCAATGTACATCGTCTTGTAAGTTTTGATAGTTGTTGTTTTTTTAATTGCAAAATAAAAACCCTTGGGGTATACTTAACTTTCATCACATCCTGTGGACTTGAGCACACACGTTTTTTTTCCTATTTTCTTATGCATAGGGAAAAATATAATAGCACGTTTAAAGTTCATATTTTCTTTCATCTGTGTGTACTTAAAGTATTGCACTATAAATCGGTATTATCAACCTGTGAATAAAATTCAGCTTACATATGGACAGCTATAAAAACAGGGCTACTTTCTATAAATATATCGCAGCTGTGTTTGTCGTAAAACATTTAATAAATGTACTACTCAATGTAAAGTTAAATTATGATCAACAAGCCAGAGCGATCAGAAAGAAATCAGCCATACTAATACGTCTAAATATGACTCGTTCAATGACGGTAGTGTGACTAACGCAGGCTTATATTTGAGATTGAGCCACGCTCTGTGAAAGGGGAAGGGGGGGTATATGTATGTGCGTAAAGTATCTTCCCGGATTAACTTGTGCAGACCGCACAGGCTAATCAGGGACGACACTTTTCGCCTAAACTTTATTTTTGCTAAGAAGAGATTTTCTTTTAACGAAAAATATCATAAAGGCGGACTGCACAAGCTAATCTTGGACGACACTAAAACACATGCATTTAACCCCCTTTTCATAGAGCAAGGCCCAATTATTGTTTGAATTTTCAAGCAATACTTCCTGTTGAATCCTGAGTCACAGGATGAAAGGTCTCCGTCGCCCTGCTTATGAATAAACTGAGGTCACGTGCTATTAACACTCTTTGAAACAAGACTGATTTTAATGTTGTTGGCCTTATGGATTATTTGTTTGCTGTTTATTTGTTTATTGTTTATTTGTTTGTGTTTGTGAAATAGATCACACCCCCATGAAAGAGATATAAAGAATACAGTAAACCTTCTAAAGTGACATTAAAATGTCGGATTGGTATAACGTTGTTTCATCATATGCCGTGTGTAATATTTATTCGCAACCCCAGCGTAAACATAATTAATAATTAAGTACATACATGTTTTGTATCAGAATATTCTGGCACTGATATGCAGCTGCACAATATCATGCACAATTATTCATTGATCTACTCTTGAGGATGTAAATATTATAGTGGAGCAATTTAAACAAAACTCTAGGTTCGATATTCTTAAATCTCGATTATGGTACGTAAGTAATTAGAATAAATAGTAACGATATTTAAACATATATTAAGTTGGTAATGTTTATTGCAGGCTTTTGTTTTCGAGCTTTAATGGGTTAAAACGCATTATTGCATCCGCTTCGTGCGAAAACTTGTCTTACGCCACATGCGATCGGCGTTGCACCAGACCAGCGGGCGCATTCGCCCTAGATGTGCGCTTTAAAGTCGCGAAAGGTTTCGTAGTCTCATGAGCGGACAGAGAAGCTTCTAAATGCGAATGTACAGGCTGGTATGGTGGTACGCTCGGCGCATATGGCGGAAATCCCGTTTTGTATGACGCTTCTCAATTCATAATAACTAGGGAAGTGCAATATGATAAAGGTGGATTTATTGCGCATGCTCAGAGTAAGAATCGACATTGAGTTTGATTGTTTTCTAATCGACTCTTATAGAAATTTCCTTAATTGTGTTTTAAAAGGTAAAACGTATCGTAAAGCTAGTGATTGCATGCACAAACTACACAAACATCTGTATCAAGGATAAAGATAAAAAAGTTTTCGAACTGGAACGTGTGCACTTTCAAGCAGTTGTGTCATACATAGTAAAGTAGAATAATCGTTAAAATCACGTTTTAAAGACAAATGTAAAGACGGAAGTAAATACCATGTAATATATACAGTGCTTTGACTACTTAACTAGACGGGATGCACGACGAAACAACTGGAGCAGACATGATAATTACAGCATTCAATATAAAACTGCAATATGCCGCTTTTGGCCATGGTCATAGGCAGCAACGATCAACAAAAGTCATAATTCATAGCTATTAAAATGCCTTGTTGAACGAATTTAAGCGTTAATTTTAAGACGTCGTTAATAGACAACATGGTCAAATACGCGCAAGTGGAGGAAATAAACTACGAAAATATAGGCAGTTTAAGACAGAGTTCACTGCCGAGCCATACACAAAGTATATAACGATAAGTGGAGCACAACGTAGTGCTCGGGTGTAGCACCTCTCCGTATAAAAACAGTACGTTATGGAGGTGTACCGGAACATGAACGATATTGTTTTATCGGAAAGGCGTTTGTCGAAAATGCACATTATGCCTTAATTAATAATGTGTCCGCTATACAAAAATATAAGAGCCATTGTAACGGAAAGGTTAACCCAAACTTCAACAAATTAATTCCAAGAGAGCTAATAAACTTCTTTCTGTCAGATGATCGCATCTTTAAAACCAGTTCCAGAGCATGCCATGACATGTTAGTGTATCGATGGAACCACATGTACATGCATATATGATTTATTTAATGTGTGCGCATAGTAAAATGTGTATCAAATATTACTAAACATTGTAATTCGTAACTGCCAAACTGTTTATAATGTACTGATTGCATTGTCTCCTATTGTATATGTGTGCTAATATATTTTTTTTTATCCATTTGAAAACAATTTCCTTAAAGATCCTTCATGTGTTTTAACCGGTGTGAATGTTTTTATGATTTTAATATTCGTTGGAAACTAAAATATTTTTTACCATGCTCTCTCGTAACTCTTTTAGAGTGGTTTTGAACATACATATAATGATTTGTTTACTGCTTTTCTGTGTTTTGTGTACAAAGAGGGACGTAAAACCTATTCTGTGTGCCTGTATATACATGTACATTCAGCGTGACATTCTTTGTTTACCCGTTGTTTCCGAAGAGCTTCATACAGTCATGCAATAAATAGAACATTAAAAATGAAATAAGTCATTTGAGGTCATAATGTGCCCTTTGTGCTACAGGCATGTTAATCCCAAGTGAAACCTGGATTGTGTTTGGCCGAAAATAGGAAATTATAAACAAAGTCGCGGAAGTTTTATTTGTTTAGTGTCTGAAACCGTTTGTGTATATCAGCGGCTGTTTGCGAAGTGCATGCTTATTTGCATCGGGACGCGCACAAGACAGATCTTACAGGTTTGTACATTTTCTCAATTAAGAGCGCACACGTGCAGTTTATTTCATTTTTTTTAAATATTAGCTTAAATAAAGTAAAGCAGACCATGTAACTAGTAGCTTAAATATATTTATTCAGGATAAGTGGCATTCTTTATTAATTTATATGAACATTAAAATGTAAGGTGGTTTTTAATCATTAGTACTGCTTTGTGATTGATATTATTCTTACACGATATTAAAGCCACACACCTTATTTGGGCATAGTAAATTTAAGAATAAATAAGAAACATATTTTATATACGCCAATTAGAATATATCTGGTGGTTACAAGGTAGTAATCCGTCTTTTTTGCGATTAACAACTTAAAAATAATCGCGTTTGTCGAAACGGACGTATACGTCCAGAAATCCTACTTTCGGTTTTAAAAGCGGTACCCTTTGAAAAATAATAAATTATTTGCTAACTAGGCTGTAGATTTAATTTTATCTAAGCCAATTATAATATATCTGGTGGTTACAAGGTAGAAATCCGTCTTTTTTGAGCTTTAAAACTTAAAAATAATCACGTTTTTCGAAATTGACGCACACATGTATACGTATGGAAATCCTACTTTCGGTTTTAAAAGCCGTTTGAAAACTAATAAATTACTTGCTAACTAGGCTATAGATTTAACGACAATTTTGCACACTTTCAAATTGCATCGATATGTATTAATTAACGTGTATTTCATTTCAAGGTGTGTGGCTTTAATGCTAAATGGGGATTGCGGCGGATTTATATAAGAAGAAAATTTCAATTCTTTCACCGTTATAATGCTTTTATTGTAATGTCGTGATTCTTTACTTCTTGCTTTCATGCAGATTGAGGAGCTATTATGTTTTTGCAAATTTATTTCGAACGAAAAGAGATTCCTATCGATATATATTATGTTTATTATAATCGGGTTTGCTTACATTATGACCAAAAAACATGGAAACAATGTGATGTATTTATTTAATTCTTAAAAGTTACTTAGGACAGACTATTACGGATTTGCCGGGTTGTTGTTGTAGATATATTTGTTATTTTGTTCTTATTGTTAACGTGATAATACCTTCAGAAGATTGGTTTTCTGTAATTGAATTAAATATAATGTGGTGCATTAAAGCTGACAAATTACCGATTGTATGTTAGTAAAAAAATAAATATTTTTATCCTATTTTTTAATTTCATATTTCACAAAGTATTTGTTTGATTTATCGTATTAAGATTAAAAAACGCCAAAATTGGCACACCAACTTAACATATGTATGTGCTAATTAGTGAATGCAGAATATGTTATTAATATTTTGTGAAACATTCACAAAAGGTTTACTTGAATGTGCATGTTGTTTTTTTCCAAGTTAACAACGTTGTAAAAATCGGCCGCCATTTTAGGGTATTGGGATGATAATGTACATAATAAAAGATTTCGAAATTTCATTTTCAACATAAAATTTGTAAATAATACCCAGAGAATATAACTAACTGAGGAAACTAATGTATAATTTTCCTTGTTTGACTGAAAAGGAAATAAAGCGTTCATTTACCGGAAGAAAATAACGAGGTCATATATAGCTACGTCAAATTTGTTAAATTGAAATGTGGTTTATCACCGGATTATCGAATCAAAAGTTTAACATTTTTTTCAATATCCGGCAGCAGTGAAATCGCAGAGTTATATACAATGAGAACGTTGGCGCTGCTATTGTTACTGTGCTTTGTGGCGGTGGAGCGAGTGCATACGAGAAGTACCACTTCCGGTGGACCGCAGGTTGAGTCCCAGGATGATGACGTCATAGGTATATCATCATTGTATCCATGTCATAATGATATAAAACGTAGATTGGCTTAGACAATACAGCTATATGTATTATATTGTTAAAAAAAAGCTATCCCGCACTTGTTACATGTTAATACTTAAGAAAAAACATGTCATAAGGGAAATATAAGTAATTGTATAAACGTTTATTGACATTTCAGTCAACACAACACGAAACAATTTATTTGTAGTTACGTTTTAACATTAGTTGCTTTTGAGTAATTAAAATACAATACATTATATGTGCCATTATCTAAAATATGTGGACATGACTATGGACATTTGCATTTGAACATGTAGCGTTAAAATATACTAATAACCAATTCTGCCTATAAAGGTTTTTACCAGGATGATGACACTTTTGACTTCACAATTGAAGACGAAGATGACGTCGCGGACGATGATGAAGCCGCAGATATGGAAATCGGAAAAACAAAATGTCACAGAGGAATTTGTAAGATATGCCACCGTTACCGAAAAATAAAAGGTAAAATAAAATAATAAAATCGCAGCGATCGATGGTTTCAAAGCAGCAACCCATAGCATTGCTGTCATACGCGTTTAAATTCAAACTCATAATTTTGAAACAACCCATATCTTCAATTATTTTATAGATCAATGTGTTTGTGGTGTATCATTTTAAGTCTGCAACGTAACATTGCTGGTATTTTCAATATGAGCAAAATTTCCTTTAAAAGCTAATTTACAAATACTTATACACACAACATACAATTATTGACATTTCAGCCTGTGTTGTTGCCAAGGCAACTAGGAGAGGAATGGGTCTTGGGCTTGTTGTCAACCACCACATCATCCTAAAGGGAAGGCTAAGAAATGGTAAATGTCAACTACACTGATCATTGTCAGATCTATTGCATAATATCAATGCTTAACTTATCGCAAATGCTTCAGTGCTATATCGATTAAAATAGTAGGCTAGAATGTATTTGCTGGACAGTTTTTTTGTATAATAATTTCTTATAGATAATATAAATAACTTAATGGCTGGATAACATGGTTGGCAACACAAAACATATATCATATTAGATGAACTTTTACACATAAAAAGGCTGCGTTGATACCCAAACTAGACGCTAGAAATAACGTTTGTTCATATGAAGACGGGACACATTGCTCTTCGTCATGACGATGAAATACGAATATTGATATAAGGTAAACTAACAGCAAATTATTGGGCTTAAGGATGTCATATGATTTATAAGTTATCGACCAGGGAAAAACGTATCATATCTACAAAACTACCATTTCTGTAAAATTGATTTATTGAGCCGTTGACATTCTACTGTCTAGGACATCCGATTTGCTCGCGTCACGTGCCCAGGTTCCCGGCTGTGAAGTCAGTGTGCCTGGTACCCAGTTATGTTGACACGCGGAAGCAGGCCGCGTGCGTCAACGTCACTGCTGAGGTACGACCTCTTCATACAATTTATATGCAATACCGGAAGAGATCACGCCGTAACGCAACATCACAAAAAATACTGTATACATATCTTATTGCATCAAATATCCCTTTATATATTATGTATATATATAATACTGAGCGGCGCCATCCCGTCCGTACTGTTTATTTTTCAAATATGCTGTTTTATATGTATTAATAAAATGTTTGAAAATAATAAACTAAAATACGAACAGTATTTGGTCGGACTACAAAAGCTGTCTTTAAAAAGTTAACATTTCGTATAGTACCAACCACACCATAACATCCGAGTACTTTAAAATCAAAATACGATATAATTTTGTCATTTTTCAATCAGGTTCGCGACCGGAAGTACAACCGCTGTGTGGGATGCTTCAGAATCCCTCGAGACGACAGTGAGGCACTTCCGGAACTCCAAAGCCTGTTCACTGCATTATCGCAGGGCTTTGTGACTTCCGGTGACGCAACATCCGGTGGTGACGCCATAACTGACGACAGGAAAATCGACGACGAGACATTACGGCTCGAGGGACATTTATAATCCGACGCGTCCAATTTGACAGAGTGCTTTATGCTGAAAAATGCCTTCACATGTTTGACTTTGAATATTGCTGTATGATAAACATAAAGTGAACGCGTCATTATATTTGATGATAACAAAGCAATAAAAAGTTATCTGTTAGCTTTTTATTACCCCCTCCCCCGATACATTAGAATGGCTGTCGTGAAATCGCCTTGGACGACTGTCTCTCAGTTTGTCTTTCTGTCTGTCAAAAAGTTGTTTACCGGCGTTATATAAACAAAGGCATTGTTCCTAGTGATATGAAGTGACGCATGTGCAAGTATTTGTATCCCACATTGTCAAAGAACTTAAACTCTTGCTTCCATATTCTGAATATTTCGTGTGTGTTTTTTTAATTTTGTTTTGAGCTCATGTTGAAAACTACAAAAGGAATCGGCTTTTAACTTAGTAGGTTGGTATATCAATTGCGAGGATGTGGCTTGTACATAAGTAATACTGCGTGGTTCCATAAGTTTAGAGTTATTGCAGTTTATAAGTTTTAGTACTTGGCCTTTGTTAGGAGCATATCTTAATAAATATAAAAGTTATCAATTACGAATTGAAAATGTAGGTTGGCGTAAATGAGGGGAAAGGTATCCATAAGAAATATAACTCATGCTTCCATAATTTTACAACTTTTGCCTTGTGAATGCTTGTGCTGTAATTTTTGACAATGACATATCTTACCTATAGTATGAGGTATCAAGATGAAACTTCATAGGTTGGAAGTTTGCATTGTTGAGAGACAAGTTCTTATAACTAATCTGCCAATGCAGTCTGGCAAATTGTCACGCATGGGTATTTAAGGGACGTCATTGACAGTTTGGTTATAAAGCAAACCCCCCAATGACGTCACTTATACTTCTAGGCAGCGAAATAAGTCTTTATACTTGATGAAAAACAAATTTAATTACCCTTAATAGGAATTTGTCTAAATAAAAAGATGTTTTTCTAAAATGTTGATGAACCACATTCATCAACAAGGTCGATCCGCCGAATTTATTATTCGCGTGTAACCTGAATGCTTACTACATGTATATTGTTTTAGTATGATTTTCAGAATCTTTCCAAATCTATAACTTTTTTAATCCACCTTGCATATGAAGGTGATTTGTTCACCAAGGTTGTATATACTTTCTATGTTGTGCGAGTCAAAACTTGTACTAAAATGGCGGAAATATGCTCAGTTAAGAAAGCTAAATGTCTACTTTGTGCCTTTCTGTTTTCACTTGTATGTCACCAACACCATGAACTTTAATTGTATATTCAAAATACCATCATCGATCGAAAAGCCAACCAAAGTTGATAAAATACTGTATAATTAATATTGTATTAATACGCAAGGCAATGAATTGGTCTCCTTCCGTCAACAAAATAAAATAGTTATAGCGGCGACCTCACGTGCCCACCCCGTTTCCTATTCGAGGAACTATTTCTTCTGTTCTTTTCTTAGTAAATCAGTCAGTTTTGCCTCACATGGCCAGATTGAAATACACCTCGTGGTTTTAATAAACATTGATTTTTATATTCGTATACATGTGAACTTTTTGCCACAATATTTGTAGAACGATATTATTATTTGATAGTGAAACTAACTCGCCAGTACAATCATGAACCCATGTGATATACCTTCGTACTAAGATTGTTTTGAATTTTCAGATTTGTAATATCTATGGCACAATATCCACACTGCAAACTGTGCTCGTGCGATGGGTTATTACCAAAGTCCCGATGGTAAATAACCGTACGTCGTCTTCGCCATTGTATAGTGATGGGTTTAAAAAAAAGATTTCACATGTTGACATCATCCACATTCAAATTCGGCTTTGAAGTTTTCGCGTTAAAAATTCCGACACATTGTCATCAATATTAAAAGTGGGCTTATAGTGTGGTAACGAGCTAAAAGTTGATATCACGATACGCACAGAAGTACGAAAGACGCGCGAAGCTTTTTGCTCAGGCGAGCTTAAAGAAACTATTTTCCTTGAGGTCATGGTGATGTCAAATCAGGTGATGTCACAAACTGTTTGTTCGCCGAAGACGCAGCTTCCTGTAGAGCGCTGATTCTAGGGCGACAGTGTCCTCGATGAAGGCGAACGAGGCCAGAGTCCGGTCTATCTCGCGGTTTATCTGAAGAAATATGCGGTAAAAAGACACTTGATTTCTGTTTAAGGGTACAGTCGTCATGCAAGGACTTAGATTGAACTCTAGTAAAATACATTAGGCTGCAGTCTTGAAGCGTGAATTATGTTAGTTACAGGTTGTACAGTAATCTAGTTCGAAGCAGAATATCTTGAGAATGTATTTGACGAGATGGATGAAATGAAAACACGTTTTAAGTGGGGTTTCTTTTATATGTTTAATCCTATTCCTGTACCCTTATATAATAATGCATTACGTTCATTGTAATATTAATATAGTACTTTATTTAGGCGTGGTTATACATATATTACGAAATTAAGTAGTGAATTCACAAATCAACATCTTTCCACATTTTTTCATTTTTTGACGACGAATATAAAACAAAACGAACACGAAATACTTAAGTTGTAAACATAAGTTTCGAGGAAACAGACGCCATCTCGATAAAGTATTTTAGCTATAGCTGTTGTTTAATAAGTTACTACTTTAATAAAGTCCCGAATTAAACATTTTAAGTTCAAATATAGGTAATACATTTTGCTGTTGGGCAGAAAAGCAACACGGGAACGAGTATCTCCTTTTTCTTGGCCTTTCGTTTGACCGATGGTAGTAGCCCCAACCATTAGCGTGTTCTGGCGTATTACAAACGGGTTCCGGTTTCCGGCCTCTAGAGTTTCCAGTCTGCCCGTACGCATGCGCCAAGAATGTTGAATAATTCAGCGCCTGGCTTTGGTCTTTTGGGTTCACGATGATATCGTGCAGCTCTATAGGGCGGGAAATCCGACCGACCCCCTGAGTACGACAACAAATTTTAGTAACAAGCATTTAATTTGTGTGAGCAATCGCGAAAATGTTAATAGTCTCCCTTTACTCATAAAAGCATAATTTATACAAATCCTTAATGTATGAAAGGTACGATTATTGGCAACCGACTATCTCTGCAATTGTGGTGATGGGGTGTCATAAGAAATATATATATATATTTTTATACGTTGCACATACTTGGTCAAATATTAGATATATGGAATAATAGAAGAAACGTGGATAAACATACCTGTCCATAGAAATAATCAGAACAATTTATAAGAGAGCCTTGAAAATATGATAATAAAACATTGAATTGCGGAAATATGCACCACCAAATTCAGCGTTAATTGTTTTAACATATGCATTTTATATGAATATATATTTTCTGAGGAACATGGTCACAATTGCTAAAACATTTAGAAAACAGGCTCACCGATGCGTGTATTCTAAATTTCCCCCTTGCTCTGCGCACGCACGTGTATGCGATGACAAGAGATACAAGCAACATGGCGCCGACCAATGAGAGGACGATTGTAACTGTGACTTCAATAGTTTCAGGGATGACGTCATCAGATTGGAAGGCGCTGGCAACACCTACGATATCAATAAGCAACAGAGATTCATATATTATAATCTGACCATCTTCTAAAAGATTCTCTTTATAATAAAATGGATATTTTTTAATCAATGTACACTGTTGTCAAGAAAACTTCAGTCGCCATGACTAGATGTGAGCTTTATATATGTCTAAACTGAAACTGATTTTTGGAATAAGATTAAACTAAAAAGAAATATGTTAACAGCTTCAGCTGATAAAATTGTATTTATGAATACTTGTCAGTTTCGATCAATTTGATTTACTGTCAGACAATATTCATCATTACACATTTTATAAATAGTGTTTGTCACGCCAGCAGGGCCTATTTAGTTTAGTCTGTAACATCACTGTATTACTCACACTGCAAATAAGTACTTATTTTTTTTGTCTAATGCTTATATCTAACGTTAATTAAGTATGTGCACGATAGTATTTTCGTATACAATTTTGAACATGGAAGTGTGTTTTTTCTTTTGTTTGGAAATGAATTATTTACAACTGTATGCAAATACAAGTTTGCACAAAAAGGTCTATGTGACAAAAACGAACACCACAACCGAAGATCAAACTTGAGTATTATATGTGCAGATGGAAGACTTCAATAGTTTTTAACAGTCTCTGTAAAAAGAAAGAAGTTTGCTATCGACAACTGTGAAGTTCATTAATTTGATAATCTGCTGTTGTTAATTTCTTACTTGTAGAATTATATATTGCATAATTGTTGTTGGTCGTTGTTTCCTCTACATTTACTATACTAGTAGTCGGCAAGGTCATTGTAGTCGACGTCAACGTTTTGATGGGTGTGGACGCTGGTATTTGCGACGCAAGTGGATCCGGCGTTGAATTATTGGGCGATGTCTGTTTAGTTGGACCGGCTTGTGTGAGGTTAACGTTATAGTAAGCCAATGTTGTCGGTAACGTGAAACTACTTTCATTACTAAGTGACGTCATCGATGGGGTATATGAGGACGAATTTTTCGATTCAGTTTCCGGACTGTTGTCTGGCTGAGCTGTACTCAAATCGGAGACATGTTTGTGTGTGTTAGTTGTGATGTTCGTTACATTGTTTTCTGTCGCTATATTTTCCCCGTCACTTTCTGTGATTTTTTTCGGAATAAATGATGACGTCATTGGTGATGTCATTGCTATAGCAACATCGGATTCTCGCTCTGGAATGTTCAGTGCAATTTAAATCTTAAAAATAGATTTCTTTTATAAATAACCTTAAGCTTGTGCGCACTTTAAAGTAACTATATACTTTAATAGGTAATCATGGTAAATAACCTAATTTATTGTTTCGTTTTTCTGAATCTACAGTATGATATACTTGACTTTACCATAACTGTTTTCTGACTGATGCAAATATAATAATTCTTATCTACCTAACCAAGAAAGAAAATGTAGGCTGCAGTAAATGATGACAGACCAGTACAAGGATGTTATTTTCAAATGTGTGAAATGACATTTTCTATATAATTATCGCTGAATTATGGAATTATGGATGGAAGTATTGGTAAACATAAGTTTTTTCAGCATTTTAAACAAAAAGCTAAAAATCCTTTGTTTCTTCCAAACCCATGCAGCCAATTCGTAGTTAAGCATTTAATATCAACTAGTGTCGATTCCAAATAACATTAACGCATATTAAAATAAATGTTTTTAGGTTTTGGATTTAAATTCAAACACTTCATGTTTTCCTTTGTCGTTAAGGATTTTATGTAAGAACAGCTAATACACACACACCCAATGGAGACACAATTTTATCAAACGCAGCTGTTAACATAATAGTTTAATTGTTAAATAAAGCGAGGTTATCGTGGTTGGCCAAGTGCCTTTGTGTTATTATCACGCTAAGGTTACTTTGAGTCACTTTAAAATGACAACTGTCTGATATGCATACTAAGTTTATCTTGGGTTATCAATATTCAAAAGTTGAAACACTTCTGTTTCGGTCGTGATTGCAATTTGTTACATTGTTAAGACCACTTGCCACCGCCGGGATAGTTTTATATCACGTGACTAAATATTCGTTTATAGCATGATGATATTTGATAAAGATTTTTTAAGGTTAACACTTAACATTGCTCAGTGAGAGGGTGTAGATATTTCAATAACCCTAATTCTGACAACTCAAGATATATGACCTGAAATTAGTAAATGTCCACATAAACGATCTGCGGTTGATTGTTTATTGAAGTATGAATTATTTACAGTGTAAGGCTTTCATAAAACGACTTCTTTAATCATTCATCACCATAAAATACTTATTTATGACAATGTATAACATTTATAAGGAATACTCAAACTTCATTACACCTATCAGTCAAATCATAAATGATAACACTGATTAATAGTTCAAAATATCTATAGATAAGACGTGTAAAACTTACAAAAAGGAACTATAAGTATTTTTTTTTAATGAATACCTCAACGCCAGGGTTTATGTAAATACTTGTTCTGAGATCTATATAAACTATGACTGATTATGATCTACTAATTAACCCATTTATGCCTAGCGTCTAGAAAAAAGGCCTTGGCAAACAGCGTAGACCCAGATGAGACGCCGCATGATGCGGCGTCTCATCAAGGTCTGCGCTGTTTGCTTAAAGGAATTTCTGTAACAGTTATTCTAAATATAGAAATAAATATACTAGATATCCCTAATTTTGGAAATGAATTGATCCAATTTAGAAGGATGGGAGTGTCCACTAGGCATGAACGGGTTAATGTGAGAAATAATTTCGGTAGACCAAAACAAACAAAAAACCCATATTTGCGATACTTAATACACATTTTGGTTTTGAACTACTTACTAATAAATAATGCAAACAAAATCTATTATTAAAAATATTACCTGTTGCATTTATTCCAATCAGAAATCCTGGGTACTCATTGATGTTATCGGAATGGAATGTCAGATTAAACGCGTTAACGTCTAATGCTAAAGTCATCGGTAACGTCATTTTGGAACACCTCGGTTGTAATGGATAGTCCGAGGACAGTGTTATGTAATCACTGCTACAAAACTGGGTATCTTCTAGCCGGAAGTCGAAGAAAGTCATCCGCAACGCCGTACTCACTGGTAACGTCACTTGCCAAACACAGATGACGTTGCTAGGGTACGATGACGGGTAACCAGGCGACGAAATGTTCACTGGTTGTGAGAATTCAACGTTAATTCGCCGTACACATGCTAAAACATAATTTAATATCTTCTTGTGTTTATTCGGCGTATTTGAAAATCGAGTATGATATACAGTTGCTGGAATCATAATGCATCGGGATAATTCAGTATCATGATGCGTATTTTTATTTTTTACTATCTAGTTATGAAGACATATTATTAAGACGAATAAAATGTACGTCAAGGTTTAAATAAAAGTTTGAAATACCGTAACGAACATGCATAATTTACTAAAACTATAGTGAACATATTTTCTGCATGTCCGTTTTAAAGTTTTCATAATAACAGCAAATATCTGTATGCAATTTGCAAAATATCGTTTAACGCATTGGTCTGTCGATTTAAGTTATGAAAGCACGTATGGCTGGCTTGTTTTCAAATTGTTGGGTACGAGAAAAACGTATATACAGAACAATGTATGTTTAAACGCTTTGCAATGCATTGTGTTTCATATAATGAAATTAAACAAGTTAAGACGAGACTGAGCATAGAGCATTGCGGGTAGGCTTTTTGATGCTCGAACTTCTTCTATACATTAGGATTACTTTTTTTTTCTCCAAAATTTGTGTATTCATGTAAGTGTTGCCACATATTTGTGTTTTAATTGTTCATCAGTAGCTAGTGAAATAAAGATACACGAGAACAAACGAGATTAGTTCTGCTTTACTTCAGAGCAAAGCTTCGTGAGAAAACTGAAGCTCAAGTTAAACTATTTGTGGTTCAGATATGCATAATTATCATCACTATTTTCTCATAGCATAAAAAGAGCATAGGTGTATAAGGTCGAAATCTATGCTATGGGTGCTGCGGAAAGAGGGATACGACTAGAAAAAGAAAAAGACGATTATGAAGAAGATGAAGAATAAGAGGACGAAAAGGGACACAGAGCAAACGAACACAATATGACGAGTCACAAAGAAACAAATATCTTATTTTTTTAACTTACGTGCACGAATATAGAATGTCCTTGACATTTGACCTTCTTTTTCACCAATCACAGCACTGATGTTTAAATGAACAATTTTGCCTTGGTATTTGTCGGTATTAATTGAAAATTGTCTCATATTAGCACCGACAACTATGAGTAATGCATTCGGAACGGAATTTATCCCGTACCTAAAATGATATGCTGTTATTGGGAAAGTTATCTCCCTTGGTTCGTCCCAAGCCACAAAAATAGCGTGGTCTGAAGCACTTGTGGCGATATGAGTCGGGGGCCCGGGTAGTCTTATGTCACTATGAACTGTCAACTTGAATCCCCGGGAACCCTGAACGCTCGTTTTTAACAGAATAGAAATACTATCCGAGTTTGTATCGAGCAAGTAACCTGTGTACGGTATACGGCATATTTGTGGTATGCCTGTAATGTTTATGTAGTTCTCTGTACAGTTTCTACGATCTGAGATGCCGCGAAGTAGGTCGCTTTGTAAGTAAGAATTGTCGAGTAAATCTAGTTCGTGGAAAATAATGCGTAATGAGTATTTCTGAACAGTTTCGAAGTTCCATTCACAGAGGACGCCTGCTGGTAAACCGGTGGCGTCATCAAAGCCCGGTGACAACAAGGTGACATTGCTTTGCGGGGAGATGTCGAATTTTTTACCGCAATCTGTAAAAATAAGGAATAGATAAAAAAGATAAACTATGTTAATATTAATAATGGTTTATTGTGAAACATAATGATCTTTGTTTTAATTAAACCGTCATACAATATTACATGTGTGTGAACCCTCGTCACAGACAAAAACAAAATCCCCAACTAATAATATGTGCATTGGAATTACATAAATTATATAGACCACCAAACAATAAACAACATGAGACTCTTTTGGAAACATTATTTTCATGTTTTTGAATACCGTCGTCATAATACATAGCTACAAACGTCTGATCACATTATTACTTTATCTGTTTGAGTTGATTATGTAATCTTGTAAACTTTCGACCACAAGTGCAAGACGTTCAGAGAAACAACTATACTGATAGTAGATGAAAAAAACTCGAAAAGTATATTATTCTTCAAATGAATTTTTATATTTCATAATATCATAATGAACAAAAAGGTTTCGTTTCTGACCAATTCCACAAAATGGATGGTTTTGTATGAACCCAGTGATCACAATTTACATAAGTTTATTTTGTATATACTTGCGTCGCATCACTCACTTGTTCGGACATATTTTGGTAGAGACGCGGGTCCAATGCCCGCGTCATTTTCCGCCGAGACCCTTATTTTAAACAGCCTTCCCGGAAACGGTCGCACGGCTATGAGAGCCATTGTAACGTCTCCGTTCAAGATCGTGTTGACTTCGGTAATGTTTGGGAGTATGGCGTAACTCACGATATATTTTTGTATAATTCCGTACGTTTCCGTTGGAGGCTCCCATTGGACGCCAATGTTATTCGAGTCCGATACTACGAACAAATTAATAGGGGCACCTGGTAAAGACTGTCCTGAAAAAAAGTAGAATGTGCATGCAAATATAAAACAGACAGAACAACGCATCATTCGTGATTTGAGTACGATTCTAGATCAGAACGGTCTTAAAATACAGAATAATAGCCAGACCACTTTTCAAAGCCATAAGCACATTAAATCGGAAACAATTGTTCCGTACAAATGAAAGATTTGCTTTATATCTTACCTTTAACGACTGAAGAAATAAACATAACGACCGAGAATATATGGAATATAAGAATAACACGCGGCATTGTATATGCACTTCAGTCATTTATAGTAGCTATTATTATAGTCCATCGTAATATCAGCCATCAGTATAGCTTTTGTTAAACGTATAAATAATGTGTTTGAAGTCCATATTTTTAGTACATGAAAACAACAGAACAAACTTATGTTAGCTCGGAAGATAACATTCCGGTTCTGTTCCTGAAACAACTATACATGTTGAATCTCGGTTCCTCTTCACAATCCATCAGCAGTTAACAATATGACAGCAATTAAACCTTGTAAATAGGGTGTGAACACTTGCAAGTAACCTTTATCCGAAACCGTCAATTTGCCATTTCATACCGATTTTTCTTAAAACCACGTAACTATCGGCGATTTAATCTCAAATTAAAAAAATATTACATTGTAACTCCGTTCAAATCACTCTGTACGCGTTTTAAGTGATTCTTTTAGAGGCAACGATTTCTTTCTAACATGGCTCATACCGAAAGACTCAATGTTAAGTTGTACCTTCTTATTTGCGGACACAGACGGTATCAGCCCACTATCTGATACTGTGTTTTCTCCACCTGTCCATGCAAGTGTGATACCGCTGACAGTTTTCCCATCCGGGTTACAAGGTATACGACACATTAAACCTTGGCGGATAACAAAATAGCAGACCAACATAGACCTGATGGCCATGATCTACATGGTTATATATTACACGTCTAAATTGTTTCCTATTTTCACATTCATCAATACAAGGGAATATCTATCATCTATTTAACTCGCCTCCAGTGCGGAAAAGTATACATTTAACATCATTCCATACATATGAATTCATACAAAATCGCACAGCTGGGTAAGTCAACAGAAGTATTTTAATAAATGGTAAATTTAGATACGGATTGTATATTAATGCCTGCGTTGTTCTTGCGGTTTTGTTTTCATTTCTTCAACTTTTTTTTAACTTCTAGAGTAGATTTTATTAATTATATACTATTTCTCAAAGTTTAATGTGATGACTGATTTGGAATTAATCTTTTGGTAATTACTTGTAATATGCTTGTAATGTATCATTGGTGAAAACATGATGCAATACATGATCAGTTTTTTTACAAAACCTCAGATATAAATATTGTTAAACATTACCTTTGATATTTTATAGTCAAATTAATATAAAATTAATATAAAATCGAATTATTGTAGAGTCCGCAAAATCTTGGTTCCAAGATGTCTCGTAACTGATAACGTTCTGTTCTGTTCTGATAATCGTAATTGCGTTAATGGTGTAAAATTGACAATTCATTAATAATGAGAAAGCAAATAAATTGTCCTTGGTACGTACATTTTGTTTCTTCTGCGACGAGAGCCAGTTCGTATAATGAGTACACGTTTTAATAGTTGATTTATTCGAATAACATTTATATATCTCTATACAGACCATGTGCGTGAGCTTAAAAAGCAATTGTATTGTGTGTTTTATACGGGTGACTACAGACAAGGCTCCCGGGGTATACATTTGTTTTGAAGTACTAGACCATATCT
This sequence comes from Dreissena polymorpha, assembly GCF_020536995.1. Lineage (NCBI taxonomy): Eukaryota > Metazoa > Mollusca > Bivalvia > Myida > Dreissenidae > Dreissena > Dreissena polymorpha. The sequence goes on from NC_068356.1 coordinate 2,749,689, forward strand.
GTTGTATTGTTGTTATTTTTGCAAACACAGCTGACCATGTTTTCCAAACAAAACAAAATTGCAAAAACGAAGTGAAATGAGGTGGAAAACCAGCCAGGGCCTCACTAGTTGATTTGTTATCCCGATTGGCAGACAGACAGACAGACATAGTTTATTCAGACTTATACAATAGTACATCGTCTTAATACTAAAAATACACATAATATTCTGTCACGTGAATGCGAATAATAACATAACATTATATAACATAAAATCAATACAAATAAACATAATATATGGTAAGAACACATAAGTTCTAACGAGGGGTGGTAAAATCTATTCAACAGTATTATTTAGGATTGTATTTCTTACAACTAGAGCTTCTTTTATATATTTGCATACATTGGAAATTACTAATCTATCACAAGAAACTAATAATTTGTGAAATTTATACACAGATGGATTAATATAATATGTATTACTTATATATTTTTTTCTTAAATCGATGTAACATCGGCATATACATATAAAATGATATTCGTCTTCTAAATCAGTGTCATTACAACATAAACAATAACGTTCATTGCGTGGAATATTGTGTTGGGCATATCTGCCAGTTTGAATTCTCAACGGGTGTGCAGAGACTCTTATTCTTACAAAAAATAAACGCAGACGTCTAGGAAGTAAGTCCAAATATTCTTCATATTCAAAAGAGGTTTTAAAAACTTTATACATATCTAATACAGGACTGCTATTCAGTTTACCATACCACTCTTGTCTAAAATTGTCAACAAGTCTACATTTGAATTCTCTAATAAAACTATTTATTTGCACAACATTTGGATTTTCAAATACATAACCAAATCCATAATTATTTAACATGTTTTTTTACATGTGAGACCCAATTTGTAAAACCTTTATTACAATCGTTTAAAGCTTGTTTGTAAACAATTTGCATAATAATATTTTCACTGGTTAAAATTTTAAACCAATATTTTATAATTTTTACAAACCTGTTTACATACAATGGATATCTACCTAATTCTCCATAAACAGCAACATTACATGTATTTATTTGAACTTGAAGTAATCGTTTGCAAAATTTTAAATGTATGCGTTCAATGCCATCTGACTTGTTAAAACCCCATACTTCTGCGGAATAATTTAATATGGAACCCACAAAGGAGTCAAACAACTGACATAATATTTTTGGTTTAATATCGAAGTCATGACATTTTATCAACAATGTATTCATGGCTTTAAGGGCTTTACCAATCAAATGTTCTTGGTTTGATTTAAAACTTCCAGTATAATTTAGTACTGTGCCTAAATAATTAAAGTTATCAACAACTTCAATATCATTACCATTGTATGCCCATTTTTCATTTTGTTTTAAACCTCCTCTCTTCCGAAACACCATAATTTTTGTTTTAGCAGTGTTTACATTTAAACCCCAAGAATTGCAGTATAAATACAATCTATCTAAATGTGACTTGACTTCAGCAGGTGACTTGCCTAAAATGGCCATGTCATCAGCAAATAATAGTAAAATCATCGTAATATCATCTATACTCAAACCAGAATTAATGTTGTCTTGTAGGTACAATTCAAGATCTTCAACAAATAAAGAAAACAAAATCGGCGACATAACTTCACCTTGCCTCAGTCCAACCGCATAACTAAAATAATCGGAATAAGATGAACATGATTTAACACGCGATTTAACATTTGCATACATATCCTTCACTATTCTAAGCAATTTACCTTGTATACCAGACTTAAACATTTTCAACCATAATGCATTGCGGTATATACTATCAAAACATTTTAACATATCGACGTATATAACATACAAACGTTTATTTTCATTTAAATAATTTTGAACAATCGACATCAAGATATAAATAGCATCAACAGTTGAATATCCTTTCCTAAATCCGAACTGAGCATCCGAAATAATAGTGTTTTCGTTGCAAAACGTTTCAATGCGTTTGTTTAGGATAGTAGTAAATAATTTTGAAAAGCAACTAACTAAAGTAATGCCTCTATAGTTATTTACATCATTAACAGCACCTTTTTTATGCAAAGGGATTATAACACCTTCTGTCCATTTATCGGGAAAAAAGCCCGATACAAGAATACCGTTAAAAACATCGCACAAATGTGCTGACAATATATCACTGCATTCAAGAAAATATTCATTCAAAATACAATCAATACCTGACGATTTATTTCGTTTTAAACGTTTTATTGCATTGTTAACTTCTTCGACAGATATAGGTACGTCAAGTTCTGGAAATACAGAATTTTCTAAGTTAAAATTATTATTTAAACAAAAATCATCTGCTTCATAATTACAAAAATCAGACTCATTGTTACTAAGCTTTTCGAAAAAATTTGTAAATTCTTCTAAGGATATTTAATTTTTTGTGGAATTATTTTTTGATTTGAAAAATTTCCAAAAATCTCTTGGTTTGTGTTGTCTTAAATTTTCTATCTCCAACATTTTTTGCCGATAGCAACATGCTTTCTTCTTGCGGATTAGGTCTTTATAATACCTCTTACTTGTGCATAAACGTTCTCTGTTTATATCTGATTTACTTGAGTTAAAAATAAGTAAAGCGTCATTGTACAAATGTTGTGCATTAATGCATTCGTGATCAAACCAATCAGCATTCTTTACACCGCTATTTGCACGGAAACTAGGATTAGTTTTGTAAACACATGTTTGAGAGAATAACGGATCAGCAACACTGCGGATTGTTTCAGTAAATCTATTTAAAATGTCATTAATTGACGCTCTACTTGAACAATCAATATTTTCTACAATAGAATTAAATACAGGTAACATACAAATAATACTTGAACAAAATAGGCTGCGTAACGCTTGGCAATTGCAAGTACATGCATGTTTGCCAGGTTGCAAACGCAACTCACTTGGTATATATTGGCCGTGTGAAAAGGGGGTTTAATAAATGTGGGTAAAGTGTCATCCCAGATTAACCTGTGCAGTCCACACAGGCTAATCAGAGACGACATGTTCCGCTTTTATGATATTTTTCGTTTACATATAGTCTATTCTAAGCAAAAATCCAGTTTAGGCTGAAAGTGTCGTCCCTGTGCGGACGACACAGGCTAATCTTGGACTACACTTTACGCACATTTATTAAACCCCCGTTTCACAGAGCTAGTCTCATATAGAAGATTAAAGTATATTTACAAAAAAACAAGATTCTAGTATTATATAATTTTTAAGCTAATAACCATTTGCAATAAAATTTGTGTACGTTAACCGATATTAGATTATTGGGCTCATAAAACGATTAATAAATTGTATAAGTGAAAAAAAATTCTTGTTATTTCGCTATCTATAAGTCTTATTTAATAACGCGCTTTCAGTATGCTAAAAGTAGGGAACAAAGTGTGTGAAAATGTTAAGAGTCAAATGGAAAAAAAGACAATCGTCATGTTGAATAATACGCATATTTCGTAATCCGGAATCCAGCCAGTCGCTTCAAAAATGATGAACATAATGAACAAAATTTCAACGTATCACGTGTGTTGTTTTTTTTGCTTTCGTGAAGGCTCGAAAACTTACATAATTATGGAAAACAAATCATTAATTGTTTCCATAGTTGTCATGCAAAAATTAAACTATATATTGTTTTGTCTTTGGCGATTTATTTAGCTAAGTGTACTTGATAATTGTTTTGTTTACATCGTTCCTCAGTAACACCCCCGGAAACCCGACATGCTGTTAGAAGTTGGACATGCAAGGAGATGTAGCCGATATATATTTCAAAGAATTTCGGAAGGGTAAGTAAATCCAGTTCTATAATTGTTTTAAGGCATTTTTGATATAAAATATATTTTGGTGCATGCAAAGGAGGTGTATGTTAGAAAAATCCTGGTTATTAATATTCATGATTTATTGATATATGGCTATTTAAAATCGACGATGCAGGGATTTGTCCCATATTTAGCACTTTATTTACAAATTTCTTTAAAGGTAAGCAAGTGAAAAAGTTTTTTCACCGACAATTATATTAACCAATGTTCACGAGTAACATATCCGCCAGGGTTTCTTAAAAAAGTTCGTAGCGTGACATTCAGTGGCACGACGTTTACTCTGTTAAACCGGTACACTATGCCTATTCTCAAAACAAAAACTTGGTAGGCGCCAACTGGCTTATAAGTTCTAGCAATAAGCCAAGAACACGTCGACGGATATTTCACACCTGATATTGTTCTTATGGCCTCAGTCAAGGAGTAATTTTACACAGGGTGCAGACTCACGTGACTGCTGGGTTCCCAAGCAAACGTTAATGGAAGTAAACTCACCGGTAAGTGATTTTGTCCAAGTAACTTTTTTACAACAATTTTTCTTAAGAATGTCAACTAGTGCATGCACGACAGATTTGTAAGCTGCTAATGGCATTGTGAAATACTTTATTTAATAAGCATGTGTTCTTGTTGAAAAATTCCATGTGTACTGCACGATTATGCTTCACGCTACGTGAACTTTTGTCACCGATTTTCAGACGTATTTAAGGATTTATCCTTATACCTTAAGATATCGACACACACTGCAAGAAAAACTGTCTTTATGCACAAACGATTTTGCAAATGTATTTCAATAACTTGACATATTTGCAAAATTAAAGTTCTTAACGATTTGTTTACATTCTGTCCAGCCCGTGTGTAAATCCCTGAAAACCCCGTTGATTCTGCACCATATACAATGGCAACATACCCTCTTTCTACGTGCTAAATACATGGAAAATGTGATCTAGTCTTCACACATATTCGACCAAACATTCTATAAATAAATACTTCATACACAGTTAGTCGTTGTTTAACTTGTCGCTGGACTCGCTTGCATATAGGCTTGGTCGCCAGTCTTTGTTTATATATAACAGATGTTTACAACCTCAATTCAAAAATAAACTATTAGCAGTATTGTGCAAAATGATTTCATCATGACGTTCTTATTCCTTCCCGCGAGTTTTTTGTCTTTGTATTCAATGCGGGGAATCTAACATGTACAGTGCCTTTACATTAGATATGTATCGCTACATGTACCAGAGCATGCCAATGCGAGGTTGTTTTAGACTTATTGGGCGAAGAAAACGGTATTCATTGACATGTGCGTGCCAAGAAGTTGTCCGTGTATAAGGGCCATGTGCGTGTTCAATATCAATCGTCAAAACCAATCGAAACTTAACTTTACCTTGAAAATAACGTCATGAGCAATCGATTTATCCATTTTTTGTCAACCAAAATGCGTGCACATGAACAGCTGTTACTTTTAACAGTGCTAATTAGTGTGAAAACAGTGATATCATTGTAAGTCCATGTTCAATTTCAATTGACAGTTCAGGATATCGCGAAATATTCCATGACTTATCTCCACACGCAGACCAACCAGAGGAGAACGGTTGATACTCGCTGAAACCGCTTCCGGCTTGCCCTATGATAGGCGTCATCCGATTAAAACAAGTAAGTAATAAGGAAGATGTACCTGTTTGAAAACTCTATTTCTCGATCTTATCGAGGCATCGGCGGCCCTTTTTTGACGATGCTGGAACAGCAGCGTCTAAGGTTTGATAACCAGTAAAAAAATTCTTTACAATGGCGACCTATGTAAAAGACCGAGCCAGTCCGATTGAGATAACTCGATTTTTCAGTTACTTCCCTTGGCATTCGCCACTGCGTAGGAGATTGCTCGTTGATTTTCATTGATAACATTCTCCTAGCAGAGTTGTCGTTCGTGTTGATAAAGGTAAATATTAATAGAACAGCATATCCTGGGGAAACAGATTCAATAAGTTTATCAGAACGTTAATTTCAAATGAGTAATTTTACATCCATTTTATTTTTATGGACCAATGAAACAACTATATATTTTCTCTATTTTGTTTGATATTTGTTCTCGATTTAGTAAATAAATTGCAAATAAAAACATGTAAAATTAACTTTTTACGTGATCACAAAACTAAAGACTGCGAACAATTTCGAACCTGCAAATTGTAAACGCTGCACTGCTATGATATATATAGATAAAACAACATTTCTTTGAGTAATTGTCCGTCCCGCTAGCGCAGTGGTAAGGCCGTTCTCTTTTTCACCTTTACGACACCGGTTCGATTCCCGCTCCCGGCGCAATGTTATATTTTGTCTGTTTTGTTTGTCACCATTCCGGACAGGTGTTTTTTCCGGATAATCTCATCCCCCCGCAGCATTTGACCATATAAAAAATTAAAAAGTATTTCAGTACAAAACAAATAGCTGGAAATTGCAGCTATCATTCAAAATTCGTCCCAACTGTCGTCAATCTAATCTTATTAGGTAGGACTGCTGGACACACTCCGGGTCCCAACATTATGCAGCCACAGCGCGGAGATAACTCATTACCTTGGAAAAACACAAATACACACACTGGGTGCAGCCTAGGCGCGTATAGACTCAAACAAGGCTACAAACTCAAGTGCGGGCACAATCATTTAAAATTTACATATTGAATACGATATTCTAACAGAAATTACACAACCACCTAAGTGTACATACCATGTTTGATATTTCGTTCGATCGTTAGATTTCAGCATATACATGTAAAAGGTCATTTCGCTATTAGTTAACTTATCCATATGTTCGTGGGCGAACTCGGATAGTCAAGTGCTCATACGATTGAGCTCACATGGTCCGGCTATGTGCTCATACCTACTTTCGAGAATCATCATGAAGGTATTGCCATACTTAATGAACAAGAATGTGACCCGCCTCCCAGTTTCGCTCAATGGGTCAAGTTACCCACGGGTACTACTTCCCCGTACCCCTAAACTTTTTTTCGTACCAAAAATGTTTCGTACGCAATTTTTTTTCGTACCAATTTTTTTTTTTGTACCCAAAATTTTCGTACCAAAATTTTGTATCGTACCCAAATGTTCGTATCAACAAACACAATTGTGGTGATATAGATAAACTTAAATTGATGTTTTATATCCATCCTCTTCAAAAGCATCGTCACACCAGTACTGCCAGTACTTTGATTCTCAAATCTGACCACGTGATTCCCCGCATTGGTATTTGAAACTATTTTCATAGTAGTGGAAATGAGTTATTTATTATCGGGAGCGAATGGCACAGTCGTGGGAATAAGTTGCGGTAACTAGGTCGTTGTATCGGCATGCATAAAAATGCAAATTTTACATCTGTGCCAACGTGCGCCTGCCATTGTTCCTTACGAGAACCGACGTTACTTTTAGTTATGCTGATTGGATTTCGGTTGGTGAAACTTTCTTTAAGTTTTTTTTCTGAGCCGTGTTATAAGGTTCTCGATTGCTTTAATATAAAGTTGGAATTTACTGTTATGATTAATTAATAGAAAACCGCTTTATAATTGCATATTTGTACACATTTTTATAAGAATGTTGGTTATTTAAAGATACATTCAGTTCGTGTTACACCATCAATTACCGCCCACTTTAAATTAACGGCTATGAAAAGTCAAGGTAATGACGCAATCTCTAAAACGGGATTCATTTTCCAAGGGAGGTTATCTAGGTTCGGGAAATATCTATACTAGCTCGGGCTCTCAAAATCCGCGCAGGGATTTGACTTGTTCCGAACATAGCTATAAAATCGCTGCCGTTATAACCAACCACGTGACGATAGCCGAGCCAAGAGGTATTTCAACCATTTTTATTATTTATTTTTTTTTAAAATTATGAATCTAAATGTATACACAATTTTAAAACTATAAAAGAAAAAAGATACTTATTCTCATAAAACAATACTTAAACAAAAAATCCTTTCAGATCTGGAAGGATTTTCGTGTACGGCAGTGATAACGCCAGTAACAGCTGCGTGGAGTTAGTCGGGCGCTAATATTGTTGTTTAATAAAAGTAGACCAATTACCAAGAAATTATCGTACATCTGCCATAGTTTTCCCTCTGTTTATTAATTACCGCGTTTACTTCTGATGTAATGTTGGTTCCCTGTCATATAATAACGCAATACATGCAAGTAAAAAAACAACCAGGTCGCATATCGCCCCGTCACTCAAAAGAAACTATGTCAAATGTACATGTCATGGCAAGCACATGATGCAGAAGTAGTAGGAATACAAATTATAGAATATTTCAATCAGCAAACAAACAAGTTCAAAATAAATGGTATTCGTTAATTGACTGTAAATAAGCATAAAGGAGCATGAACTAGAAATCATTTGTAATTTAGCACAATCATCTGCAAGTTATCAACACAATAAAGTCATAAAGCAGCACGAATGTACGGGCGGTTACTTTCATAATTAAACGGTGTTCCTTATACGGTCCCATATGTGTACAAATAGCCCTTATTCTCATAGTATCGGCCCAACTCAAAGTATCGTTACTTAAACGAAAAACAATCAGACGTGGTAGAAAGATCATTTGTTTTAATTTTTAGAAGTTTTAATTTATTTGCTGGTTATCCTTGTCTATTACGACGATCAATCCCATGATTTCGGATGTTCATTTGAAAGAAGGTAATATTTTACGTAACATATAATTATGTTAATTTGTTTTGGTTAAGCAGCTGTATTAGCGGCTTTATCAAATATTTTATATGTCGCTTATTTTTTTTTAGAAAAAAGTAAAAATATTGTTAGAACAACATGAGCGAGAGTTTCGTTACCATTTATAGAAAATGCACAAGCTTACAGTAACAAACACTGGCAAACAATTAGAATGGCTGATATTATAAGATACATTGTACATGTTACAGATTACTAAAGGGAGCTCAGTCTAGCCAGTATTTTGTCAAAACAATTCCGATTTAAATGCAGTTTTCGTTCCTATGTCCAGGAATACACTTTTAACTATATATTGACACATAACACATGCGATTTAATTTTTTTCACTTCCAAAATTGTTATGTATACATCTAGAGGGCCGATACTACGGATACAAATGCTACTCTTTTGACATATATATTGGACGCGTCGAATGGCGAGTCCAATGTGAGTTTGTCATATATATGTTACAGTAAATCTGTGAAACTAGGAATTTCACGACATTCCTAATCGATTTAGGATTTTCGTGAAATGACGTTTTCACTTAGGGACTTCACGAAATGCCTGATTTCTTTAGGAATATCACGAAATGACTGAAAAATGCCTTCAGTCATTTTATGAAATCCTGAAACGATTTCATCTTTATTCACAATTGTTAACTGCTTTATAAAATAATTGTTGCTCATATGTAAATATTTATAAGATCATATAAAAAAAAAAAAATCAACAACAAAAAAAATCAAAACGGGTTTATAATGGTATCAGTTTAACTACTAACTTCACTATTAATCAGAAAGCAATATAATTATGTAATAATTAAAATCAAACAAGGACATTTCACACATTTCCTGATTCCTCTTAAAGGCCTCTAGTAAAACTGTGTAAAATTGTGTCACCATTTTCAGTCATTTCACGATAATCCTGAATCGCTTAGGAATTTCGTGAAGATAATATGTCAACAGAGTAGCATTTTAAACTGCATTTAAATCGGTATTGTTTTGATAAAATACTGGCTAGACTGAGCTGCCTTAAGTAATCTGTAACATGAACAATTTATCTAATAATATCGGCAATTCTGAGTGTTTGCCAGTGTTTGTTACTGTATGCTTGTGCTTTTTCAGCAACATACGATATACTTTTCAGCGTAATTGAAGTTATAGTTTGAATTAATTGTAGTCAAATCTCTCATTTGATTGCTCCCGCAAACTTAAAATGTTTTCACCGTATTTTCTCAAAGGCGACTAAAATTAACAGCACCAACATTAAATTCACATCCAATAGTTTATTTGATATTTATGTAACACGCTATATACCTGCAACAGAGAGTTCTGAAGCTTTTGAGCATGACAGAATTATATGATCTAAGAAACTACCAGGTCCTGTGTCTGGGAAATCTGAATATACCTATTTCTCGGTTAGTACTTCTAATGAATCGTTGCTGACAGACGTGCAATAAGTGAATAGTGAACGTTTCCAGGACGTTGTTAGAGCTCCTGAAACCTCTGACCAAGCGCCCCAAGCAGCGAGCCAGTGGGTTCGACAGTAGTGACAAGATTGTCCATGGGTAACATAAGTTGAAGGATGTAAGAATATATTTACTTTACTAAACATTTTTATAGGTATGGAGTGAAAGCGACACTAAATGAAATCGAAAGTGAATAATCTTGTACAACTTTAAATTACAAATTACAGGTAAGACACTTCATATAATAAAATATGAAAGCACATCCTATTGTAAGTTTATAAACATATAATATACGAATAAATAAAAAAATCTTTTGAAAAAAAATCCACCCTTTTGTGAGTATGATGTGCTCTTTGTGCATTCATCCCATGTGCAGTCCAGTGCTTTAATCCCATGTGCAGTCCAGTGCTTTCATCCCATGTGCAGTCCAGTGCTTTCATCCCATGTGCAGTCCAGTGCTTTCAGCAGTCGGTAATGCTCTGTGGGTACTTGACTAGACTGTCAATAATACAATAAGACACGAAAAATGCTTAATATATCTTTGTATTTAAATGAAAGCGATTTAAAAGTATAATAGAGTTATTTTACAAATAGTGTGTATATCAGACTTCAATAAGACATGGTACAAAAAAAGAGAAAATCTTGCTCACCTGAAGTCTGCTGTCCACAATGCTCTGGTGATGGTCAGCATTGAAGGGCCAGACAATGAGGCAGTTGACTTCGGAAGAATGGTGTATTACTGTCAACAGGAGAAGCCTCGGGGAACAGTTTTTTTAAGTTGTATATCTGTACACCTGTAGTAAAATATGTAGCTGTTTTGCGTTCTACAGCCTACTGTTATTCTGTTGTTATTACATAGTACAGCATATGATTTTAAATAAAAAATGAAGAAAACCTAAAAAACAATTAAATACATTATAGTGTTTTAATTTTAAGAGCTCCAAATTATTGTGTAATTTGATTAAGAACATGTAGAAAATAAATTTAAAAAATCGACTCGAGAAATGGGAGTTCTCCCATTCCGCGTTGTTTTGCCGCTGTGCCTGACCAAAATCCTCCGATGATCTGATATTTTAATATTTTAGCATGTTTTAGATGTGGTGCTTATTGTTTACCGCGTTTTCACAGATATGCACTATGTCAAGTTTCCATACGATGAAGGATTTATTGATTTTGTTACGATACTTTCGGAGTAGATTCGAACATTTTCGAAAAATAATCGGTTTAAGTGCAATGCGGATTACATTGCACGTACACGCGTCTAATACAGTAAAATATTGGACAGTCACCTTGTATAAAGGGCGAAAGCTGATTGGATAATATAATATAATTTGATATGATGTGGTGTGATATAATGTACTGTTCGTTAACGTAACGTAACGTAACAAACAACATAATATAATAATCTTGTGTATAATTTATGTAGACGGCGATTACTTTTGTCACAGCTGAGTGACATCGGTCGGTAAGTCATCATTCGGTGACAACTTGTGATCGCGTACAGGTGTTTTATATCTTTGTATTGCACGGTTGACACGCATGCATATGTTAACTTCATTGTCATTTAGATGCATGCGTCATATACATGATCAATACAAAATATTAGAAATGACCATCTATATTCGTATGAAAATGTGAAAAACTCCTTTTATTAAATGTCCATTGTCATTTTGAAATTTAATGTGTTTTTCTTAACAACTTGAACGACTTTTTTCACGGACACATCACCATCCCGTAAATATAAAAGAATCATTAATTGTACACATGTAATAACAAAACCCATCCACAAGACAAGCTGAATAAAAAAGCAGACTTTACGGTAGGTCGCTTCTTAAGGTGTGTAATAGATAAAATTGCTTATTCTCAAAGTGATGTGTTTTTTCATCATACTTCTTATAAGCTCGGCTGTTTTCGGAGAAAACCCGAGGTATTGTCATAGCCAGCTCGTCGTGTCCGTCGTTCTGTCGTCCGCCGTCCGCGTCGTGCTAAAACCATGACATTTTGTCAAGGTTTTGAACATTGGCTCTAAAATCAAAGTGTTTCAACCTACAACTTTGAAACTTCATATGAAGCTGCACCTTGATTAGTTATACCCATTTTTGGGTCTCAAGGTCAAAGGTCAAGGTCACCGTGACCTCTAAAAATATTCTGACAAGCTTTCATTTATCCAAAACTGCACCCGCAGCCGAGCGTGACACCCGTTATGCGGTGCTCTTGTTTTATATGCAATAAAGAACCTAGTACCGTTGAATAAACACGATTACGTATTTAATAGACAGACAGACAGTTTATTTCGACTCGTGGAATGTACATCGTCAACAACACATAATGAAAACAGTAAAAAAATTATACATATTTACAAAAAAATCATTGATTTATCTAATAAAGTGGGTGAGCACAAATTAAATATAACAAAAAGAGGATGGTCAATAAAAGAATTCTTGCATTAATAATAGATGTTCGTACTTTAAGTGATTCTTTTACAAAAGGCATACTACTATAAGTTCTTTTGGATTTTCGATTGCAGATGGCCTTTTGTAATAACATGTTTGTGTGTTTCTGTATGCCCCTCTTCGAAGAAGAATGGGTATATTGATTTGCTGGATGTCGGTCGGTCCGTCTGTCGGTAGACCAGTTCGTTTTTGATCAATAACTCGTCAAAAATTGACCGATTTGCTTGATACTTCACATGTGCATTGGAATTGGACAGAAAATGATCCCTTTTGAAACTGAGGTCACTAGGTCAAAGATCAAGGTCACTTTTACACTAAGTTGTTGTTTTGCTGGATGTCGGTCGGTCTGTCTGTCGGTAGCCCAGTTCGTTTCCGATCGATAACTCGTCAACGAATCGACCGGTTTGCTTGATACTTTACATGTGCATTGGCCTTGAGCAGTAGATAACGCCAATTAAAATTGTGTGAAAGTGTGAATATTGTTTCCGATCAATAACTCGTCAACCAATTGACCGATACTTCACATGTGCACTGGCCTTGGTAAGTAGATGGGGTCCTAGGTCACATGTCAAGGTCACTATCACACTAAGTGTGAAAATAGTTTCCGATCAATAACTCGTTGATGAATTGACCGATTGGCTTTATACTTCACATGTGATTGGCCTTGGACAGTAGAGTATCCCTTTTATAATTGGAGTCACTAGGTCAGAGGTGAAGGTCACTGTTGCAAACTAAGAGTACTCTCGTTTCCGATCAATAACTCGTCAACTGATTCACCGATTGGCTTTATACTTCCCGTGTGCATTGGCCTTGGACAGTAGATGACCCCTATTGAAATTGGGGCCACTAGGTCAAAGGCCAAGGTCACTGCTACACATTAAGTGTGAAACCGTTTCCGATCAATAACTCGTCAACTGATTCACCGATTGGCTTGATACTTCTCATGTGCTTTGGCCTTGGACAGTAGATGACCCCTATTGAAATTGGGGTCACTAAATTTAAGGTCATGGTCACTAGCACAATAAGTCGGAAAAGCGTTTCTGATCATAGAGAATAATAGGTTAGTGTTGATTATAGATCAGGTTTATCATGCGAGGCTTAGAAAACAAAAAGCATGAGCCTTGGCGAGTGCTTTTTCGTTTTCGTGCCGACCATGATAAACCTCTTCTATAATCAACACTAATCTATTAATCTATTTATCACACTTTTTATTCAGTAAACCTTTTTATTTAAACAAAATTAGTTTAACTGGATAATTTCGCTGGATTAATGACGTCATTTTGTAAAAAAAATGACGTCATTTCGTGCCGTGGTTTAAAGCAGAAATTTAATCAACGGGGCTTTAATCAACCGAATTCGCTGTAAAAGTGGGATAAAATAACTCGTCAACGAATCTACCGATTGGCTTGATACTTCACATGCGCATTGCCATTGGACAGTAGATGACCCCTATTGAAATTGGGTTCACTATTTCAAAGCCTTGTTTGGGGTCATATGTCTCCGACCGCGGAACACTTGTTTCTAATGTCGAGGAAATGCAAATAAAATGAAATTCATCTTCGATATCGGTTGAATCGCAACAAATGCAGTATCGTTGATTTCTAGAAATTTCTCTTGCATAGCGACCTGTTTGTATATGTTAAAGGTGTGCTGACACTCTTAATCTAGTGAAAAAGTATATCAAACTTCTTGGTAGAATGTCTAAGTAGGAATCATAGTCAAAATTAGTTTAAAATGTCGATTATTTAACTGTTATTTAACGTTCTTTACAGGTCCTGTGTAAAGTTATCATATACTCTGCGTTTAAATACCTCTACAAATGCGTTTATCTCAATATTAACTAAAGGTATTTATATCCTAAAAGGCATGACTGAAACCATAATCATCAAACATTAAATATCAAATATTACAGCCTTTGTGGTAATCTGAAATAGCTAAGTTATACATAGTTTTAATAATAATAATTTCAGATCTACATATCTGAAACCAATATTTAATTACACGGACATATCTATGTATGAACAAAGGATATCTACCCAGCTCACCATAGACACATGCATTACACGTGTTAAGTTTAAACTTAAATAATCGTTTACAAAATTTCAAATGGATTCTTTCTAATACCTTAGATTTAGTATAGCCCCAAACTTCCGAAGCATAGTTTAAAATTAAACCAACAAATGCGTCAAATATTGACAAAGTCGTTATGCTTTTTAATCAAAGTATTGCCATTTAGATAATAAAATATTTATTGCTTTTAATGCATTACCCGTTAGTTGTTTCTGATTCAAGTATAACTAGAAATGGCGCGGCAGAGGCCGATGCGTATCCCTACGCTGCATGTTTGACCCCAGGGTTGGTAATGGGGCCATGCATAGTTGAGATTGACCGTATTGTCATAAGAGATGTTCAATATCAATTGGAAGTGAATCGGTGTAGAAATGAAGAAGTTAATGTAAAATAAAATAAAACAAAAGATGTGTTTGTCAGAAACACAATGCCCACTCCTGCGCCGCTGTGATGTATTTAAAAGAAATTATCATTTGGCAGGTTCATTATTTACCTCACTTTAAAGTTTATTACTTCCATTGGATTTGTTTTTTTGACATTTGAGTTTGTCTGAAACACAATAACCCCTCCTGCGCCGCATTCATTAATTTTTTTTATATCATTTTGCAGGTTCATTACTTACCTCCCTTTAAAGCTTATTACTTCCTTGGATTTGTTTTTTTATACCTTTGACATTGAAGGATGAATTTGACATTGACCTTTCACCACTCAAAATGTGCAGCTCCTTAAGATACACATGCATGCCATATCAAGTTGCTATCTTCAATATTTCAAAAGTTATGGCCAATGAACCATACCGGGGGCATAAAAATGAGTGAAAATCTCTGACCTGGCCCCACCACAACCCCCATAACTTTTGAGCCAGGGGTCAGATAAAAATTCAAAATATTGCAGGGTTGCACATATGCTCATTGCTACCATGTGTGTAAGTTTCAAGGTTCTAGTGCTTATATTGTAGGAGGAGAAAGTGGCCAGGACGGAGAGTCGGACGGACAGACAGAGAAACAGACGGACGGCGGAGATAACCACAATATCCCCACGCTTTTTAAAAAGATCCGCAAGATTTTTTTCTTCTTCAATAGCTTATCAGCATTAATTATCTCTTCAACTGTAATTGGGCCATCAAGCTCATGGTAAACATTATTAGGATTATCAAAATCATAATGACTATTAAAATATTCAGCATCATAATTCCTCTCAGTCGAAATGTCTGTACTTAACTATTTCAAAATAATGTTTAAACTCATGGAGAGTAATTTTGGAAGAAGTTTTTTGCAGATTTCGATTTAAAATGTTTTCCTTAATTCTTTTGCGTAAATTTGCTTAGTCGGGCATTCGTTATAATAATTGGCGTGCTTTTTTCTTTGTAACAATACTTTTATAAATAGTTTTACATCACACAACATAGACCTGTTAGTATCGCTTTTGTCGACATTAAACTGTCTAAGCGCTTCTAAATACATTATTATGGCCAAAATACAATCATGGTCATACCAAACTTCATCTCTTTAAGGTTAACCCTCAAAATAAAAATAGTGTGAATAAAAACAATATTTGCCAAACAATGGATTTGCAACATCGCGGGCGGATAGTATTTGAAAACATATAAATTAAAATGTTAAGCGAGTCCCTGTCAGGGCAATTGATATTATGCACAATACCATATAAAGTTGGCACGATTCTAATGATCCACGATCGAAATTGTTCAAGCAGGGAGTCATTCCATTTATATTTTATACCTGATTGGTTGTCTTCGATATGGCAACAAAAAGCATAGCGGAACATGGTCACTCCATTTATTAAAACATTGTATATAAAATTGTTGTATCTGTGAGAAGTAACTTTTTTTTTGGTTAAAAGATAATCGATCGGCGAACAGCCGTTATTTGACAAAAACGTGTACTGATCACTATTACCAATGCGACAATTTACACTGCGAAATGATGCGCTTTTACAAATATGGAGTAATTTTACGCCGTGGATGTACAGTGATTTATCTAATGAGGCCTGTCAGTGATGCAATCTGAAGTATAATCGTGGCGATTAATACAACTTTCAAATTTATCACAAACAATTTTGTTTTCTTTATCACCAACTCTACTGTTAAAATCTCGACATACATAAACACAATCAAGAATATCATATACACATGTATAATGTTCTAAAATATCAAATATTATATAAACATATATAATGTTCTAAAATATCAAACAAATCAACAGTTGCGTTGAGTACGACACTATTACGATGTAGAATCTACATGTTCCCTTTAAAGAAAGTATGTCAGCGTAATTTGCGATGGCGATTTACACGATCGAATAATACATTTATATAAACGAGACAATGGTGCAAAACGTAATTGCATGCTCAAAATCAACTTGCAAATTTTTAATAGGTGTTTAACTAGACCATTTCATGACTGCACCAATTCCTACTTGCCTACATATGATGAATTCAAAGATAGTATTACTGTATTAATCGAGCTTATAATGAGATCAATCCATTATTTAGCATACATCTGATTGTAATATGATCAATTATGCAAAACAAATATGCAGACGCATGTATCAGTCAAATCAAATAATATTTTAACAACACACTTAGCATACACACACGCACACTAAATATTAAATTAAAACTCAATATATAAATGCCGATGTCATGGTTAACCACTACAAGTCGGTTTTCTCAAGTGTTGCTTAATTAATGATAAATTGACAAAATTGAAAAAAGTTGTTTCAGAATCGCAAATTTTCGTTTTAGTTATGATATTTGTGAGTTAACAGTATTACTGAACATTTACCATAGTCCAATATAGCCATGTATCTTTTGACGATTTGAAAACCTAAAAATTATAAAGCGTTGCAACGCGAAACGATTGAATAATTTGGAGAGTTCTGTTGTTGTCGTTTAAATTTAAGAAACTACGAAGATTGCATATATAAGGTATAAAATACTAATACCGTGTAGACCTGGCGGAGTAGCCGAGAGGGCTAATGCGTTTTTATTTCAGACTAACTCCAGGACTCCGGGGGTCACTGGTTCGAGCACTGGTACCGGCTACTTGTTTTCCTTTTTTTAATTTTATTCTTGATTTTGTACTGGAGCTTTTAAGATCCAATGTTTACATTTATCAATATAAAGCATTTAATGACAAACTTCAAAATATGCCAAAATCTGTGAAAAGGCCACTTTCGAAGTGCATTCATTTGTAGCATGTAGTTGCAGTGTTGGTGTTTACTTGTAAACATGCATTCAATCAACACAACAAACACACAACGCAAACAATGTATACTATGTTCACAATATTTTAAAGTTATTATCACAATAACAAAAAAATAACCTAATAATAACTTGATATGAAAACTAAATAGTTTGGTATTCATAGTTAAATAAACTTTTAGAATAACAATCGCAAAAAATGATATATGATTTAAGTTTCAATATAATGTTAAAGATGTTGATTAAGAAATGCCAAATCTATTTTATAATTCATGCATTTATTAATTCTAGCTAAAATTGGACAACGCGGTCGTATATGGATCTTCTTGTGAAGATCGGTCAGTCGGTTGAATGGCAGGTTTCCTGAGTGACGTGACCATACACGATTGTTTTTCCGTAAGACTAAACGAAAAAAGCATTACCACATTTCTCCTAGGTTACTATGGATTAAAAGAACGCGTGCATCGGTTTATCGATCTATTTCAAAAAGTCAAAGAACAAAGCCTAAGATTCTTGTAACGTAAAGTTAAAAACAGCATATACAAATATACACAAATAGAACAACTACAAAAACAAATGCGCATAATTTGCTTTTAGATCAACGAAAATATGCTTTAAGAATCTTTGAATTGTCCATGTTGCTAATGGTTTAAGCATATTCATAGTTATATTTGTTGAGAACTATAACCTGTTCAAACCTAACAGAGGTTCAGTTTGATATTTGTTCCTTTCTATGCATACACACATTATGATATCTAACCTTACATGCAATGGTTTCAAATGGATGGCAACGAATACCGATTTTGGTATTCGAATATTCGGTCATCCTTCCAAACGAATATTCGGATATTCGGTCAACATCTCTTGGATTTTTTTTAATCAACTTTGTTTACCGTACCATTACTCCATGAATTCTACTTTCGTTTTTACCGGAAGTTCACCGAAAGTGAATAAATATTGACACAGCGTTGCCGTCGCTAATTCGAAGTTGATTATTTTTTTATTAAAATTAAAATTGAATGACAAAAACTGTTTTAAAACTTTTAATATTGTACATCAACAATAGAACGAGAAACACCATATTTACATGACGACAAAACGATTACATGACAAAACAGTTAGATCTAGAAATAATTTAAGCTGAACTTAAACGTATTATTTACATAGCGAACACATTCAAACAAAACAAATTTATTATATACGGACTAAACACCAACGATAGATACTGAAACAAGATGCCCCAACACACTTTGAACCTGTTTAGCAGTCAGTCTTTTACCGTTGCCACATTAAAAAGTCACTCGGATCGGCGTCACTGGGCACATGAACATTTTTCTTATTCAAAAACACGCTTGCGTTTACAAGATCACTGGCGAGTCTATTTTAAAGTTTATTGATAAGTAAACCAGTGGTTGAGAATATGACACAGAAGTTGCAGGCACAGAAAGAACACTCCTAGCAACATGAGCGACTTCGGAATATCGCTCTCGTGACATTTCCACCTGTCAAGAGGTTTAGCATTCGGTTCCATTTTTACTAGCAAATATCTCTCAAATCTTTTGCATAAGTTCTTATTTGTTATTTACAACAAGTCGGCTTTTCCTTTACTCATTTAATCTTTGACCATTTGAAATGTAATTCTAGTCTTTATATCAAGTGCAGGTCGGTGTTTTAATTGCCGACGCGATTTGCACCTATCATAATTTTTACATAAAGTGACTGTCTTTGGTCAATTAACGTTTCCTAAAGGTATGCAATCAGCGGGATTTATAATAGGTATACTTTCATCACCATAGCGACGCATTATCGCGCCTACCGGAATAAACACTATGATACGAGGAACAACTTTTATTAACAATTTTTGAATCAAATTTCAAGAATACAAAGTCTTTGAAATTACTCGATTTTTTTTCTTCCGAAAATTCGATTCGGAAAATAGTATTCGAATATTCGGTGCGGGTCCGAATGTTCGGATATTCGGATTTTCGTGACATCTTTCAATTGATGTTTTCACTTAGACGTCTCGTAGAGCAGATTGCAGAATTATTGCGAGGCCTGTATCCCAGAAAAAGTAAACAGCAGCATCAATTTTCAAGTAACCTTACGTATTCAAGCAATGACATAACAGGTTAAATTCTGTCTCGTGATGATTCAGTGCTTGACTGTGATGTGTATTGTACTCTTCCGATGTAATCCAAGCATTATCTTGCATGAATCAGTTAAATAGCCTTCCATACGTCTGATACAGTAAACAGTTCTTGATCATCCGCACAGACATCTCTATCTCTCTCAATCCATTTTAACTCGGACACGTTAATAAATTCCGCTTTAAGCCCAACCCTTTTCATTGCAAGCATAAATGTATCCTGCTTAAGAAATTGAACACAACAAACAATAATATTTGATTAAGAGGACGATTACCTCTAGAATAATTTGCAAATTATAGTACGCGTTAATACTGTGATACAAGATTGACACATGTACCGAAAGGCTTGATTGCTTGCTTTACCATCCGTTGTTTGGCATAGACAACCGTGTAATACAAGTTCCGTGATCAGTTCAGTATTAAAGCCAATTTAAATCTGGTGGAGGCGATGTGCGTTACCAATAAATGCGTGAGCAATGTCGAGACACGTCGATCAATAGGATTGTTATTCCGGATATAAAATTGCTTGTGTTAATATGCTTAGTATATTAATAGAACTTGGAACAGTTCTTCAGTCATATGTGTTTCTAAAGCAGAATCGGGAATGAAATAGTTTGCAAATCTACCAAGAAAATAAATGATTGACTAAAATACACAGTACGAACAAATGGTGTATGTTGACAGTCAGATATTTTGGAATGCTTGTGTACATTTCTTGAAAAATGTCTGATTCAAGTTTACTTCGTATATTTAAATACGCAGCGTTAAGATTAAGAATATTGTCCGATCGAAGAAAGCTAAATGACTGTGAAATCAGAAAACCGACATTAATGACACCAATGTTACGTAACCCATTTACTATCTTCACTTTGAGGCTTTTCTAACGCAACACTTTTCAAACTTGAATATATCAGTTATGAGTTAAGATCTCGATTTAAAATTGTACATGTAATCATATTACTATATTATTAGCAAGATAATGATAAAATAATTCATCCTTTACAATCGGGCGCTTTTGCACGTGGGGTAGTTGTGGTTTTATCATTTTGAACGTGGAAATGGTGAAATGCGATATGATAATAATTTTTTTTCAATTTCCTTATTTAGAGTGGGCTGATACACCAGGAAAACAATTTAATTTGTTATGTTTGACATTATATATGCAAATTCACTGTTTTTAGATGATGTTCACATCTTAAACAACTTTATCGATGTTTGTCTAATATTGTTGTCTCAAACTTGTGTTCGTCATAAATGTGTTTTGCATAGATTTCTACACAACAGTTAACATCAAAATGTATATGACAAGCAATCTACATTAAAAATTCTGATAAGCCTTAACACAAATGTCCATACACATTGCGGAGTGGAATACTTGGTTGTTTTGTTTTCATACTTGTCAATGAATACTCTCTGTTGAAACAAGATCTGTATTTAACTAATAACAAATATTTTGTGAATAATATAATAATAATAGGTGATAAACCAAAACAGGTTATAACCTAAACAATTTTTGCTGAACTGGCTGCCAGTAACATTATTTAATACTGTATATAAAATGGGTTCTGCCAACAGATTGAAGTTTATAAAATAATAAGCATTGACCAAACTGATTTCAACATAGGTAGGTTCATATGAGAGAATACCAGACTCTTTTACGATATACTTATTTATACAGATGACAATAGCATTCAGGTATCGGCGGTCACGCAATGTGTTTTTATCTGATTTGTTCCTACACAACGTGGTTGAAGACAAGGTGTTCCACTCAGTTAAAAAATATTCATACTTTGCTCTGAAAAAAATTCTATTACATTAATGCTAATCCTAAGATTTAGAGAATAACAAATAATTCAAAGAGTACACATTGTCACAATTTGCTAGCGATACTTACATACCCTAGATGGCTCTGCAGTACCTCTGAATGAAACTTTCGATTTAATGTCACACTTCAAATCCTACTCAAGTAAAAAAAAAATTGAAAAAACAAAAGTAGGTACATATGTTTTTTTCTTCGAAAGCGTAAAAACGAGATGGAAAATAAATTGGAACCAACCAACATTTGACATGCCTGGCTTATATAATCATAATTATCTGAAAAATGATAGAATTAAATTATGTTGACAAAATCTGGTCTAAAAGGATTTCAACACCGAGAGGAAGAAATTAAAACTTAAACATAACCCCTGTTAAATCACCGTGGAATTTGCGTGGAATAGAAACCGAGAATGAACTAAAATATGATAAATAATAAAAGAATATACAGAAAGAGGTTTAAATATAATAGATCTATATATTTTTTTTTGCCCCGCTGAATTGCACACGGATTCATACAATCGTCAATGGGAATGTAAATGGAAAAATATGCTTAATACAATGATTGACTTTCATAAATTATACAACCGTGGAAGTCAGTTTCCAGGAGACCTTCGTAACAGGATACAAACTGAATTTCAAAAAGAAACATTAAAGTTATTAACAATGTAGAAATGAACCATTTAAAAATCAGTTCCTGCTTCAAAATCTCTTTTCTCTAACCCAGACACAACGACCGGTACCAGGGTGCAGTATCAAAGGGGTTAACAGTGGTTTAAACACGGGCTGGACAGAATGTAAACACACCATTAAGAACTTCACATTGCAAATATCTCAAGTCATTGGAATACATTTGCAAAAAATCTTTGATGCATAAAAGACAGTTTTTCTAGCAGTTTGTGCCGATATCTCAAGATTTAAGATTGAATAATCGAATACCTTAATTACTCTAAGTTTTCGGACACTCTCTTTTTTAGCCTAAGTAATTATTTTATCATGCTTCTTAATTTTCGGACATACGGGTGTTTGTCCATAATTAATGTCTTTTATTCTTCGGACAGTATATTTTAATCGCAAGTAAATCGCTTGATTACTGCCTTCTTTTCTTGTGAGCAATTTTCGAACTTTCTAAATATGTCTTCCTTTAAACTTGGACATACAAATAAAAGTGAACTTTTAAATGTATTTTTTTTTCCATAAAAATGTCTTTTTAATATTGTGCAATGAACTAAACTAGACCCTGTCCCGGATAACACATAAGGTAGAGTAGGCAACTGCCTATGGGCCCCGCGACTTTTAGGGGCCCGATGAGACCGTGACGAAAATAAATCAAAGCGCTGAAGGCACTGAATTTGTTCGCTGTTGTATAATCTTAGACGCAACTCAGTTTTCAAAATTATGTTATAGCTTTTTCTATCGCAATTTTGAAATGACCACAATCCATTCAAATTTATAGAGAGTGTGTCTTAAAGCACGGGTCGAGATGTGTTTTTTTTTTTCAAATCATTGATACAGCTAATCAGTGTGCACAGGCTTATCTTATTTGACATGCATTAAGCCCCGTTTTCCATGTAGCAGCCAATATGTACAGATTTCAATGATAAACACTAGACTGGCCAACTCTGTCTTACAAGCTGTTAAATACACACTATGTAGTGTACCCATGAGAACAGGCAGATGCGGTGGTTAGAGCAGACGCTTTTAGATTCGTCGTCTGCTAAATTGTACTGCAGTTATCCACACAAGCAGTCACGGGTTACGGTTCCTACCATAGCTAAGCCCGCCCATACTGATTTGCAAAATTGCGTCTGCATTATTTGTGAGCTAACGCTCACAAATACAAATACTTACTTAATTACTTATTTAGCCCAAGATAATGACTTGACAAAGCCAACTATCGTATATCAATTGAATGTTACGATTGACGGCTTGAGATTGTCTTACCAAGTTACACTCATTTATTTTTTGCAAAAAACGTATTGTTTTGCTAGTTATTTCCTTACAAGATGTCATTTTATACCTATACAAGGACATTGTCAAATTTGATAACTTGCCACACTTGGTAGGCTAATTTAAACGAATGAAAATAACTGAGCACTGGTGTTCTATTGGGCACAAGGCCGCCGAGGGAGTGCGCCCCAAAAGTTGTACTGCCTATGGGCCTCCATGTCGCTTAGCCGGGACTGACTATGCCCACTGCTAAAGCAGCAAAAATTGTTCCTGTTCTTGCACTACCATGTACTAAGTGAATTTAATAATTTAACTAATTTTCGATTTATGTCAAAGAAAGGTTGTATAAACAGTGTGATCTTCCTTCATGGAAGTGGATTAGGCAAAGAAAATTGCAAATTATGTATTTAAAAACAATCAATCAATATAAAAATTATTTTTTCTTAAATATATAATATAACACTCTATATCATTCGAAGATTAATTCGTGTTGATTAAGACGAATACAGTATTAGCACGAACGGTTAATATATTTTAATAAAAGTTTCAATGTGTGTTAATATATTTGCATTACGATAAAGGTATTTTGTATACATGTATAGTCAGTTTTCTTGCTTCCAAGAGAGGCTTCTCATTTATGGTAAATTATGTATTTTACTAAACTACTGTTCCATTTTGATCTGTGCAGGTTTAAGAGTGAAACAGTATCTATACACCCGTCACGTTATTATAATCTTCGAGAGATTGTTTGGAATGCCGTAAAGTCTTTCTTAAAGCGATTATGCCATTTAAACAGCTTCTAAGGGGAATAAATACAAAAACTGAATCTGACAAAAATAAAAATGACGAAATAAAGATGATCATACGCGCAACACAATAATCTAATAGTTTGTGCATTATGATATGAACATTATTTTATAATATGTGGCCTGTTTGTTGTGCCCTTTTTATGTTAACATGTAGACGCCATAAGTGTGAGTATTGAATATATTTCCACATTTTGGGCATATATTGACGTTTTAATATTATTAATCAATTTATCGTTACAGTTTATCCTTCGCTATTTGTAGTAACGCACGCATGGTTATAGTTATTCACAAATTGTTATATGTTGTGTTTCACAAAGCGCTTCAATATAGGACATATTTAACTAAAGTTGTGAATGCAATTTAGTTTCACATCAACCTAGTCATAACATAATATAAACGAGAAAAGGCGCGGCAGAGGCCGACGCGTATCACCACGCCGCATGTTTGACCCAGGGGGCGCCCCAGGGTTGGTAATGGGGCAATGCATAGTTGAGATTGACCGTATTGTCATAAGAGATGTTGAGTATCATTTTGAAGTAAATCTGTGTAGAAATGAAGAAGTTATTGTAAAATAACATAAAAAAAATGAGTGAAAAACTCTGACGCGGCCCCACCCAAACCCCCATAACTTTTGACTCAGGAGTCAGATCAACATTCTCAATAGTGCAGGGTCGCACATATGCTCATTGCTATCATTTGTGTAAGTTTCAAGGTTCTAGTGCTAACAGTGTAGGAGGAGATAGTGGCCAGGACGGACGGACGGACAGACGGCGGAGATAACCACAATATCCCCACGCTTTTCAAAAAGCGTGCGGATAACTATAATATTATATATAACAAATAGTGAAGTATTCATATTACACACTTAATTCCAGTATCATATTTTTTAGATTAGTTATTCAATCATATACATCATTAAACATCGGGACAAAATATTTATATCATTTAGATTTTTTTTTGCAGTGATGATTTTAATAATTATGTAACTTTGTATCGCTAAACGAATCAAATTACAAAATGTACGTTCATTTACAAGCCATAAAATAAGTTTCATTCAATGCGTACAATAAACATCAAGATACGTGAACGTCTACGCTGGTATTTCACTCATGCTACATACTTGTATACGTTCATGCTTTTATATCCATTTACACTTGGGATTGAACATTTACGTGTATTGGGTGTTTCCACATAGTCTTCTTATATGCCAGTTTGCAGCGTTATTACGAGGCTTGGATTGCAGAGACATCAAATACACACTCGCAGCTTTTTCTAATAAACCTGTCAACTCCAAACAGTGTCCTGTCATCTCCACACAGTGTCCTAACAGATTATACGCGGTCTCCAGATGGTACAGTTCTTCCGTGTGATTTTGGATACACTCTGTCAATCCTTCCAAAGCACTTAATTGCTTGCGTATGTCACCTAGTCCTCCATACGTAAGATACTTCAAATAGTACATGAACACATCAGCATCAACACTTACATGTCTGTCCCAGTCCGTTTGAATGCGATCTAGTTTACTGTATTCCGCTTCAATACCAGTACGGTTCATTTCGAGTAATAATGCAGGAGGAACGCAAAAGGCTTCATATTTAAGGAATCGAACGCACAGTGCCATATGGTTTTCATTTGACGAGCATTTACCAACCGAATATCTTGTAAATGTCTCCAAGAGCGTATCACTCAAATTGCGATTACCACATGGGCAGCAAACCTTTATTGGTTTTGCGTTTAATCGCTGTTGTATATCGCACAGAACGATAAGTGCTGATTGCAAATATCCTGTCGAAACCAAGAAAGAGGCCAATTTTAATCTGTTTGATGTGACATCCGTGCTGAGTGATTGCTTGAATAAAATAACACATTTGTTTAGATGACACTGATTTTGGATAATCATCGAGGCTTGCATAGATACATGAAATGACATTAACCATATAAACAATTGTTCAGCTATAGTTCTTTCTGAAACAGTACCATTGAGGTAATATTGGATACACTTACGGAGGATTTTGTTTAAATTCTTTGACGCATTTGTAAACGATTTGTTTTCGACGACTTCTAATAGACATCTCCAAACATCATTTTGCTGACGACCCACCCTATCAAACTCTAGTTTATTTTGAATTCCATTAGTAAGAATGCAATTCAAATGTTGAATAGATTCAATTGTCTGTTCCGATAATGCCATTCCGATATTATCGATATCAATTTGTTTAAGTCCTTGAAGTTTGTTTTCAATGAGAGATAAAATGTATGTATGTAATATTTTACATTTGGTTCTACGTAATTTCCCATCAAACAAATTAACACCTTTTATTATATAATGAGGGCATATTCCATATTTAATCCATCTTTGCATAGTATGTAAACATTGTATCAATAGAAAAGCTAAGTTTTGTTCTTGCCAAAGGTGCACAGGTATTCTTTCAATGGTATATAATACTATAGTTTTACAATGAAAACTTGTAATGCCACCATTTACTATGCTATTAAAAAGAGAGTTCTTCATGATTTTAAGCAATACACAACACTTTATTTGAGTTAAATTTAAACTGAACATCAATTTTCGCTCAATAAGATTTGGGGACAGTCGCCATTCAACATGGTTTGTGTCGCTGTCAGCGTGTCCGACAGGAACAAGGAAATTCATGCATGTTTTACATTCTTCAAGTAAAGCTTGCGGTGGCCAATTTCCAGGTCTATGTCTTTGAATCCACTGCTGTATTTCGGGCACCAAGTCCTTAACTCCCAATGCATATACCAAATCCACTTCGTCTGAAAAACTCGTGGAAGGACCTGAAGTGTGTGTTCTTCCAAATTTTGTGAACATAATATTTAGGCATTTTTTACGTCTCGATTCCGAGCCCACCAATAATATGCTATTTTTAAAGAGTACATATTTGCCTTTTGATTCTGTTTCTGGTTCTGGTGAATCTTGCCGTACAGCCTGTATGAGATACTGCTGAGGAGGGAGATCCTTATCCTTAAACATCTTCACGTTTTTCCGTTTTGGTTTCCATTGAGACCAATCTCGCATAACGTGGGTCCGTAAATCACAACCGAGAATGTCAATGTCAGACCGAAGTCCAGGCGTCGTCGTGCCCTCAGATTGACTACCAAAATGGAAAAGTATTCTTTTGCGTTTTCTCAGATTTGAACATATATCTAGAGACGTCTCGATCATCAAATATGAGTTTCTTCTTGCCATCACTATTTCTTCTGTCACTCCTGCATTTTCAAGTGCAGCCGACAGTCGTCTTGACAATGCGGTATACATCTCAGGGGCGCAATAATCACTCTGAAAAAAAGCATTACTGGTAATGGTATACTCGTAAAATAATTAATTTATATATAACTGTATACAATGTATATACATATAATAAATGTAGACTATTTAAAGAAATTATTCATTTTGCCACTAAGCAATACACTTAGAAAGAAGGGATATAAACGAAACGTGTATACAGTTAAATACTTTGATAAATTTATATATCATTTTAGTATCTAATGAATAAATATTTTATTTGGATGCATACACTTTATTGTTGACTGTTATTATAACTATCCACGAGAACACATATATAATTTACATCTACGTGTCTATTTGTTTTTGCAGCCATTAAAATGTACACTTTACATCATAAAGTATTGTTTGCATTTTTAATATCAATAAATGTACAGATAGACAGGCAGTCAGTTTATTCAGATAAACGAGAAAATCGTTTTCATACTATATGTATACACATTATTATGTCCTTACTAGGTATGGCAAAATAATATAACATAATAACATAATATAATAAATATAAAAATATTAATAAACTATGGAGGCGTCAATGACATTAATTTAACATTATTATTTAGAATCGTATGTGTTATAACGAGAGTTTCTTTTTATATATTTACATATATAAGAAAGTACAGGTTTGTCACATGGAAATAATAACTTGTTGAATTTATATACAGATGGGTTTACATAATATATAGGACTAATATATATTGTTTATAGAGTGTAAAAGCGGAGTATACAAATAAAATGGAATTCATATTCTAATGCAAAGTCATTAAAACATAAACCATAACGTTCATTTTGTAGTATATTATTATTGGCGTATCTGCCAGTTTGGATTATCAACAGATGTGTAGAGATTATATATATTTTATTAAACTTTGTAAAGGTTTAATAAGTTCTATTATTCGTTTTAGAAAACCACTTTGTTTAAAATTGCCATTAAGTCTACATTTGACTCGCTAATAAAACTATTAACTTAAACAACGTTTGGATTTTTAAATACATAAAATATCAAAAATATACAACATGTTCTTGACATTTGAGACCCAGTTTGTATAACCTTTATTACAATCGCCCGAGGCTTGTTTGTTCAAAATTTGCATTATGAAATGTTTACATACAGTGGATATTTACTTAATTCGTCATAAACAGCAACATCACATGTATTTATTTAAACCTGTAGCAATCGTTTGCAAAATTTCAAATGTATTCGTTGTGTATCATCTGACTTCGCGAAACCAATACCTACAAATAAATCGAAAATTTGACACAATACTATTGGTTTTATGTAAATTTTATTGCATTTAAACAATAATGTATTCAAGCAAGGGCTTTACCAACCAAATATGTTAGTGAAGGTTAGTCTAAAAATTCGAGTATGATTAAAAACTGTGTTTAAATAGTTAAAGTTGTCCATAACTGTGATAGCATTACAATTGTTTGCCTATATTTTCTTTTCCTGTGAATCCAACACTCTCCCGAAATACCTTTTTTTAAGTGTTCACATCTAGCCTACAAAATTGAAAATTAAGTATATAAGTATATTATCTTAATGTGTTTAAACTTCAGCAGGTGACTTGCCGAACATAGCCATGTAATCAGCAAATACAAGTAAAATCAACACAATCTCATTTTTATTCTAACCAGAACTTAATTCTTTCCTGTGGGTCAAGTTCAAGGTCTTTAACAAATATAGAAAACAAAATCGGCGACATATCATTGCCTCAGTCCAACATCATAACTAAAATAATCTGAATAAGTTGAACATGATTAAACACGTGACTTAAAACACGTGACTTACAAATCGCATTGATATCCTTCACTATTCTAAGCGATTCGCCTTGTATACCAGACTTAAACATTTTTAACCATAATGCATAGCGGTATATACTATTATAAAACTACATATCTACGTATATATCATATACACGTTTATTTTCATTGAAATAATATTGAACAGTTGAAATAAATATACGTGTAAACATAGCATCAACAGCCTTTCCGGAATCCGAACTACGCATCCGAAATAATAGTATTTAATTGCAAAAAGTTTCGATGCGCTTATTTAACATCCTGGTAAATAATTTTGAAAAACAAGTTAATGGAGTTATCCCTTTAAAGTTATTTTAATCAATAACAGTGTCATTGTTATGAAAAGGGATTATAACCCCTTCTGTCCACTTTTTGGGAAAGAAGCTCGATACAAAGATACTGTTAAATAAGTCATACCAATGGGCAAATGAAATATCACTATATTCAATAAAATACAATTCAAAATACAATCACAGCCAGATAATTTACTTCGTTTTAAATGTTTAATTGCGTTGTAAACTTTTTCAACACGTCAAGTTCTGAAAATGCAGAATTTTCTAACGAAATCTTCAGCATTAGTATTACACAAATCAGACATATTGTAACTAAGGTTTAAAACCCCATTATTGCATAAACTCTATCTATAATGCCTTCTGGCGGGGTGCAGAAACTTGGCAAAAGGAGGGCTTGAACGGAAGAAATCGTGTATTAACAATGCGATTCACGTGCCGTTCAAGCCCTGTAATGTGTTTTTCATATCCATAATCTGGTCCACGCGCAGTTTCTTCCCTTATCCAGCCTTCGACGACTTTCCAAGCATAAATGGGAAACTGAATAAGATCCAGTTGCCTCATGCATACAGGGATAATGACTATTTTAATCAATTTTTCAAGTTATACCATCTGCACTCTCTTGACAACAGCTTTATTTTATTGACAACGTCAATGAAGTTAAGGTTATTTACTCAACACTTTCAAAAGACTATGCTGTAAATGTAAGTGTTAATGTACCTTCAACGTTCCTGCTGTAAATTCTAAAATAATTCCTCATTTCTTTCTTTGCGCGGCTGCATTTCAACTTCGAATTAATCCGCTGTTTAAACACATTTTAAATCGAAAATTGCCTATCCGTAGGTAAAGCCTCGCCATTTCGGATGATGACCGAGTGAGGCATATGTAAAACACAACCTTGAACTGTATTGACATAATCGAATTATTTTGTCGATTTCGAATGAACAAAACACATTGTTTTCAATGTTATTTAAAATTATTTTGGTATGTGTGATTTGTTTATGCAATTATAGCGAAAATACACATTTTCTCGGACATGATCATCTGCGGGCGCTCTCAAAATCCGTTCCTGCCCTCTTGCTGCGCACTCGGACAGGAACGGATTTTTCGAACGCCCGCAGATGATCATGCCCTCGAAAACGTGTATTATCCCTATATTGTAAATTCTTCTAAATGTATTTAATTCTGAATGACGCTATTTTGTAATTGTAATGATATCTCTTACTGAGGCATAAACCTTCTATGTCTAGATATGTTTTTACTCGAGTTAATGATGTTGATGAGTGTAAACACATCGGTAAGTGTTTCCTTTTTTTTTAAATAACGTTTTAAACATTTTTTTCTGATAAAAATTCAATTTATGTATAAAACACAATTTTTATGCGTCTTATGGCAATGTTAAAAACATACTTCATTTGACAAGCCTATGTTCTTGGCCAAAAATGCGATTTGTACACAATTCACATACACGATTATGCTGCACGCAACATGAAATTTTGGCACCGATTTAAAAATTATCCAATGATGTATTCTTAAATGTTAAGATATCTTTTATGATCTTTAGATTTTTGCAAACAAATTTCAATAACTTGAGATATTTGCAAAAATTGAGTTCTTAACGGTGTGTTTTCATTCTGTCCAGCCAGTGGGTAAACCCCTGTGAACCCGGTTGATCATGCATCCTGTAAATGCATGTGTGGCCTCACAAGCGATTTTGACCCATTTGGCGCTGACGTCATTTCAGAGAAAAATCAGGAAGAAATTGACGTACTGTTTTGCGCGATATTTTCTCGCAATTATTTTTTAAAATACTATATCAAATAAGCATGAAATGACATGTAAGATCGCAAGGGACGAAGTGAACATTATCGGCAGTCGTTACTCAACATAATTTACAGTTTATTGTAACCTAGGACAAATTTACCGAGTATTATTTATTTATGGCCAGATTGAAGTATAAGAAGCGAATAGCTTGCAATATCCATGATACAAATTTTAATTTCTGATCAGACATTAACATTATTATAAAATAATATTATATCAAAAGATATATACGACATGATGCACATGCCTGATGACGTAAAAATATTCCCTTTTTGTCTCCTCTGATTTTTTGAAAACGCAACAGTCGACAGGCGATATTATTACAGCGATATTTGAACATTACACATTTCGCGTGTCGCGCAAAATATCGAGTATCGCTTCGTGCGTCGTGTGTCGCGGTCTGAAATTAGACCGCGATACACGAGATTCGGATACTATGGGCAATATTTGAACAATAAAACATCGTGCGTCGCAGCGACTGTCGCGCAAAATATCGTGCGTCACTTAGTGTTTCGTGCGACGCACGGTATTTTGCTCGACAGTTGCGGCGACGCACGATATTTTTCGCAACTGTCGCGGCGACGCTCGATATCTTGCGCGACAGTCGCGTCGACGCTGGATATATTTACACGGTATATCGCCTTTTGGACTACCTACACAAGGGCGATATTTCGTTGTACATTCGCTTCGTGTATCGCGCAAAACATCGTGCGTCGCCGCGACTGTCGCTCAAAATATCGTGCGTCGCCGCGACTGTAGCGCAAACTATCTTGTATCGCTTCGTAAGTCGTGTTTCGCCCTTGATGAAAGAAGGGTGAGATTACAGATGGCATTATCAAGATTCCGTAGTTTGCGGATATCATTCAATAATCCAATGTTGTTTGCTTGAAGCTCAACGTTCTTACTATGAGCCTTAGTTTTATCAATAAATGTTTAAATAAACACAAGAACTTATGTTTATGTGATTTGTGTTTTCTGTGTTTACCCAGCCTAACATGTTATCATGAAAAATGATAAAACATCCAATTAAATACCTTACTCGTCTAGAGCGAATTGCCAAGTCTGGATCGTAACTGATATTGCATATTTGAACACTTCAAACCATTCACTCTTCAATTTGTGATAGCAGTAAAAAGAGCACGCATTTTGATCACAAACGTATCTTTGACAATGGTTAATATCATTGTAACCTGTCGATGGGTCGTTTACACAAAGCGGCGATTTATTCTGCACGTGACTCACATGTAAAGATTGTTTAAAAACGCCGAAGTACGAAAAAAGCTTGCGAAATACCTTTTTGTTATCACACTTCATAAAAGTATTGAATAATAATTAACTGAATAATAAAAAAGATGCTTTTAACAAACAATGTGTTTATATTTAAACATGTGTTTATATGAAAACTTGTTTAAACTATTTTACTTGTGTATACTGTTACTTGAATAATGCTTAAAATGATTAGTATGTGATAAATAAAAACAAACTCATTTTAAACTTTTGCACTTTATTAATTTCATACACTGTGTTCACGAAAAAGGTTGTATAATGAAAAATACTAAGAATTTTTGCACAAAATTTCATATTTTGATTCCCCAAACTCTACTCTATCAGAAAATGATGATATCTCAAAATGTCATTTTTTGACCAAATGGGTCAAAATTGCTTGTGTAGCCACATGTTCAGTAACATAGAAAAAATCCCTAAACGAGATTGCCCTCTTAACGCAACGTACCATTTAAAATTGACATCAGTGTTAGAATGATGCTCTGACGAGACATTATTACCAGAGGGGGTAATCACGTGAAAACCAAGATGGCGACGTCCATGCCGAGACAGTTATTTTCGCCGTTTTATGCCCTTTATTACTTTTGTTTAGTTTATGAATGAAACTCACTTTTCAACCATGTCGGTAAAAAATTGATAAGCGATTATTTCGTTTTAAAATTTGCTTTATATCTTTACTTAACTCCCGTAAATTTTTCTAAGTGGAGATGTAATTAGGTCATTCCGCTAAGGAATTCTTAGCGAGGCAAGTCAAGATATAGAGCGAATATTAGTACGAAATAAATGCTGATATGCTTGGAAAGTGAGCGACATTAAAACAATAATACAAGTAATAAAGAGTATAAAATGGCGAAAGATACCTGCCTCGGCATGGACGTCGCCATCTTGAATATAACGTGATTACATAACAAGGAAAAATATAACAGGACGTTATCACTAAATTCGTTAAAGTCATGCACAGTAAAATCTGATATAGCTGAAAATTAACTAAATACCCATACATTTGAATTCAATCGTTAACATTCATTGTATACAACAAAAAATATCGAATTATTTTAGCAGCTACTTATTGTTTATTGCGCATTGCCTGATTTTCGTTCGCTTATTGTAGGTTTTCATAGCGTTTACACACGTGTGAACACAACAGATAACTCATACATGTACTCATCCAAACACATATTAACTTGTTCAGTGTAAAAACAACACTCACCATTTTGAATCATTATACATGTATTCCAAAATTAATGATTTCTTATATTGTTTGAATCCAATTGATACCATATTTAAAATATTGTATTCTTAAATTCCAAATGAAAAGGGGTGGTATTGATTTGGATTTTGATTGGACCTGTTGATAAAATGTGACGTAACTGATAACGACTAGCGGTGTAAAGCTCTTACAGATAGCCGATACGTGTACAGTCGATCGTGCATCTAAATCCCTGATATCAATGCAAATTATATCAAAGTACTGACAGAACTGGTGTGAAGATGCTTTTGAAGAGGATGAATATAAAAGCATCAATTTAAGTTTATCTACATCACCACAATTGTGTATGTGGGTACGAGAATGTTTGGTACAAAAATTATGCCAAACCAATATTGGGTACGAAAACAAATATGGTTTTGAAAGAAAATTTGGGTACAAAAAAAAATGGGTAAGAAAAAAAATTTGGGTACGAAAAAAATGGGTACGAAAAAAATAGGTACGAAAAAAATTTGGGGGTACGGGGAAGTAGTACCCGTGGGGAGCTTGACCCATTCAGCAAAACTTGGAGGCGGGTACATTCTCGATCGAATATAACAAGAAATATCGTTAAAAAGAAATTTGACGTGTATTTTCTGTACCACTTATCTTAAAAAAACGCTCTGTTACAGTAAAACGTTTGTGGGTTATAACATTACATTACGTAGCAGATATATTCAAAACTTGACATGCTCTATAATTACACCATGCTCTTTAATTTCACATGTATATCATACCAAACTTTATATTTCGTTGTTTCCTTTCCTAAGTTAATGATGTTATGTGTACGGACATCATTTCACATGCCCATGTGAATGAACATAATTTTTTTTCTCTTTTGATTATTGTTTTTTCTCTAATTCAATAAAGTTTAGGCATAATTGTTCGTTAAGTACGTCAAAAATTTCATGATGGTTCCCGAAAGTAGGTATGCGCACATAGTCGAATATGACTTGAATACGTGTAGTCTAGTAGGAACGGAGGTCCACGGTGCATAATTGGATTTTTTTTTTAAATATGCTGATGATGTCCTAAATTGTCTCGGGTAAAAGAAAACTTTTGTTCCCAAGAAAAAGTTCATACCCACAGGGTCTTAGTCCAAGATGACCGCCAAGATGACCGACCAAAACATAGGAAATGCCGTTTTTTCGCAAATGACACAAACAACATATATTTTCCATGATTTTGGTAAGCTTTTTAATTTAAACAATTGAGAACATATTTTTCTTAGTAAACACATAAGTTATATGGTGAAAAAATAAACATTGTATGTAAAATATGACTATATCAATGAAAAAAAGGTAAAAAAACATGTGTTTTTGTCCTTATAACATGTTTCAATTTGAATCTGAAAAACAGTTTAGATACAACTATTATCCTAACTATATTTATACACACCTATGGGACTAAGGAATATAAATATATAATATTTCATGTGAATATTATAATATAAATGTGATTTGCAAGACAAGAAAAGTGGGTGAGGTAAATGACAAATATAAAGAAAAAATGACTAATGAGCATATTGATATATTTAAAGATATACGAGGCTTGTTAACTTGTTATGTGAATGTATTTTGATCTTTTTGATACTTTTAAGCGTATGCACATTGTTAAGCCCTCGGTAGGGTGGCATATAGCAGTTGAACTGTCCGTCCACCAGTCCGTCCGTCCGTCCGAAAACTTTAACATTGGCCATAACTTTTGCAATATTGAAAATAGCAACTTGATATTTGGCATGCATGTGTATCTCATCCAGCTGCACATTTTGAGTGGTGAAAGGTCAAGGTCATCCTTCAAGGTTAGCGGTAAAATAAACAAAATCAAGGGAAGTAACAAGCTTTAAAGGGAGATAATTTATATTTATCATTTGGCAGGTACAGATCATTTTCCCAAGGGAAGTAATATTTTTTAAAGGGATTTAATAATAATTTTTAAAAAGCGGCGCAGTAGGGGGCATTGTGTTTCTGACAAACACATTTCTTGTTTTTAAATATGAATTTCATGTTCTCTGTTTTATAATTGTAAAAATAAAGATACACATCATTTATCAACAATGGGTATACAATCTCTCACAATGAGCTATAGTAGTATTAGGGGCTCACGCTTCATGATTCTAAGTTTTTATTTAAAAATGCTTATGATGATCTACATTTTTTATGGGTAAAACATTATTTTTGTACCCACGAAACTTATAGATCACGTGGTTTCTTAAGCCAAGATGGCATCCAAGATGGCAGCCCATAAACCTATAAAAGACTGTGTTTGCACGAATTGCGCAAACAACATCTAATTTCGACCGTTTTGGTTAGCTTTTAAATTGAAAGAATGTATAACATTTTTACTAAACAAACTACAGCAATTAACTGTTTTTGATGAACTATATTACATGAATAAATTATATGAAAACATGATTAAATACACGTTAAATTGGTACAAAAAATGGTTGTTTTTGCGTAGGACATTTTCAAGTATTTCCTGAAAAGCTTTTTGGATAAAATTAACATGTCAACTGCATATATAAATATATAATGTGAATATCATCCATGATTATTATATACAAGAAAATAAAAGTGGAAGGGGCAAATGACAATCTGAAGAAAAAATGCCTTATGTGCATGTTGATATATTTTAAGAATGTTTTTTAACTTGTTATGTTCATGGATATATTAATTTATTATCGTACTGATTAGTGCATGTACATTGCATGTAATTAGAAGCTAATTCCACTAACTTATAACAGTATTGTTAATAAAAAATAGGAAAACAAGAAAATATAATTGTATGCATATTGCTCACGCATTAAAATCCCTCAAATGAAAAACACTGTTGTAAGATGTAATTTAAATTATCAAATAAAACACATTGTTTCGAAACAAAGATTGTTATTTTAACACACACAAAATCTGCTTAAGATGCGTATTTCTTTTATTTTTGGGAGGGGATAAGGGTAAAGTGTCAATGCTGTTTACTAAAACTGAAACACTGCATAATACACAAGTGCGAGACAAACTCTTAGTCTTTCCTATATTATGAAGTTTCTATATTGTTCTTGTAGCGTATACTTTCCTTTCTATGTGATTATAGGAAACATGCTTCATTCAATTAAGTAAGTAGATTAAATCTAATTAAGTTGAGCAACCAAACCAGTTTGGCGTGTGTGTTTTTTGAAGTTAATGAAGTCCTTCCGCGCCTGAGGCCGAATAATGTTGGGACCCGGAGTTTGTTCCATATCTTCTACTGAATTAACTCAATAGACTGTTCTTTTTAAATCAAATAGGAAACTCATAATAAATTGTAAACAACCATAATTTTTTTTTAATGTTGTTTTCCCCCAAATTAACCGGTACCATTCCCTTGAAGGTTGTGTCGCCATATCTCGCATTTCTCTGCTCCCTATGCAGTGAATAATTGCTAAAAAACACATTAACGGCCATTGTTTGTTCCGTGAAAGTATTAATTGTTAACCCTTAAATATATATATTAATATGTAGCAAAATTGTTTTCGGTAATTATTTGAAAATATTTTTAAAAAGCATTGCTTTAAAATAAATTATGTGTTGGAACTGAAGTTTATCTTAACAGACGTTTATCTTAAAGTTTTGAACAACCGTAGCCTGTTCAGCTGATCACACACAACAATGGTGTGTCTCAACTCATTCGGATTACTTTGAAAGTTGTTGATCACAGGCGCCGCCTCTCTTTTCCGATGGTTAAACACACAAGCCAATTATACTTCCAAGGTGTCATAAGTTTGGGATTGTTTTATAATTCAGAAATAAATGAGATGAGTAGAGTGTTCTTGTTTATTTTTAAAGCGGGTATATACGATCTTGTCAAATATTTATTAATTAATATAAAATGTGTAAAAAACTTATTATACATATATTTCAATATAAACAAAAATAAAAGTTCAGAAGAACATGTGTCGAAAAATGCTAAATAAGCCAGATATTTAATTCTGAAATCGAAAATTGCTGTACAGCCTAATTCGCCAGCATGTATATCATGCATGTACCATTAGAATAAAAATTTAGTTTAACGGTTTATTTGAAATTCCTGCAGCGATATCTATTCATACGACACACGAACACTTACTAAAAAGACGAATGCATCGGTTATTGTAGGAAAATATGTAAAATTATCTTCGTCACAATCGGCTCGGGGCGCTAATTTGTATTTGCTGCATTTTATGAAATTCGTTCTAAATGTATCCTTTTTCTTGCATATTGTGTGTTATTTTAACATATTTGTATCAATATATTACAATTCAACACATATAAAAATCGTATAATCTCGCTTCAACATATGGCACCTTATTTGTAAAATCCGTCAATGTTTTGCGATTCAGCGAAGATTCATTTATCTTAATAAATGCATAGAAATATGAAATTGCAACCCACCTATTACATCAGCATATACAATTTGTAACGTCAACAAAAAATGTGGTTTTTGGTCGATACACAAGATATGTTTGCATTTTTTTCCCAAAAGACTAGCCCGTGTTACGGATGTGGCGCTTATAATCGGAGGAGGCACACATGTCCAATTTAACTGTGGTAAATTGTCATGTTTAAGATCATCCTACTTATTACTTATAGCCGATTTTGGCATCAGATATTCCGAACAAAGTGTTTTGCCAACAATGATAATACCTTTATTCTTTATAATAAGCAAGAAAAGACAATATTACACAATGCCTGGCGTCTTCGTTCGAACGGGTGTTTATTGAATTGTATGCATAAACAAGACACTCATTTTCAAATACAGTCGATAAAACCATGACGCTTTATTTTTATACGGAATAAATTAAGCGAATACTTATATAACACATACTAGTACTCTCGAGTGGTTAATTGAGTATGCATATTTTGTAAAGCTTATTTTTTCGAGATAATTAACACTATTTAACAAATCATTGCCTATCCGATTATCAGTATATTTCTTCAAATGCTTCAATACATGAAATAGTGTAAGAAATGAGCTTCAATAATAATGCGAGGAAGGAGATACATGTAACAAACTTGTGGGAACGACTTATCCAGTCTAGGAAAGGAGTACCTATGGGGTGGTGACGACATAGCTGACTCACGGGCACAACTTAATAAGTCGTTTAAAATGATATATTACCCTAATGATTGAGATAACATACTCGTGGTAACGACCAATCAGAATACACGCAGTTTGAAAAGCATTTTAACTGCACAAGCCTATCCTTTTTTCATACCATAACAGAGTCATGACAGTTTTTCTTGTACAGGTCGTTTTATACATACGTTAAACAAATGACTAGTGTTCTGATTGTCTAGCTGTCTCCATTAATACCTTAATTGAACTATTTATTTCTTTTTCACAAATTTTAATGCTGTTACCAAGAGTTAGCTCTGTTGTTCCCACGACTAACTAACTGATTTTCTTGAGCAAGATATCTTGATTTCAAAAGTTAAACAGCCATAAGAACGATATATTGAGGCATTCTTATAACGTAAATAATATATAAAAAAACATACTCATGTCACATCTGTGCCGGTGTACAAGATGGTCCAAAAAACGCGTACTTCTTTGGCCGAGTTAATTGTTAGTTTTGTGTTACCTTTCATAATCATCAACAACTTTTTAACAATAGACTATATATATCACAAGGTTTGTGCATGAATTTAAACGTATTTATAGGGAAAAATCTGCTCCTAATCCCCCCACTAAAAAACACACGAAATATATGGTAAATGTGCTTTACTATCGGTCTTAATTGAAAGAATGACGTTTGCACTCTATGATAAAACTATTTTTGCAATGTTGTTTTATACTAATTACTCAATTATGATATGCTTAATCGTGCCATTTCGTAAAATGACCGTTCAAATAAGGTATGAAACAATTCGTGTGCAGCTCCACGAGATACATATGCATGCCAAATATCAAGTTGCTATTTTCAATATTGCAAAAGTTATGACCAATGTTAAAGTTTTCGGACGGACGGACGGACGTACCAATGAGAGTATACTTGTGCATATTCTGACTTGTGAGGTGCAGTTTCGTACAGACTTGACTTCTGTGTAGCACCTTATTGTCCGGTTTTTACGAGCTCTTTATGTCCGTTATTAATGAGGTTTTACTGTCCAAGTTTATAAAGTTAACTGTCCTTATGATCCTTAACTCATTCAGCCCGGAATGTTTATAGAAAATCTTATACCTTATGAATATGTATTAGGCTTAATGTTGCAATAAAAAAGGATATTTGAAAAAAAAAGTCTTTGCACAAGGGGACATGTTTATTCTTTGGTCATACATAAGCAAAGAGTACAACAGCTGTCGGATCTTTTTTGTACTCATTAAAAAAAATACCAACATGTGGCACCAGGACTGAATGTGTTAAGGGGTGCAACATGATGTAGATCAGATTCTAAAGTGTTCAATAGTAGTCTTTTTTCAGATGGTACATGGGCATTTAAATTCAGGCTGTACTCCCATCTTTCACCCAAATATATGTTTTTGGTGCATCTGCTGGTTGTTAACCACATACAACTGGGCGTAATAATACACGAAGTTGTTATGACAATTTATCTTCTGAGTATATTATCATAAAGACTTCTTCTTCAACAAACATTGAGGTATGCTGTATATACATGTATGCAACAACTTTACTTAAACTTTAAACATGTACATGTTGATGCCAAATAAAGCAAGAACTTAGATTTATATTTGACAGATCAGTATTGAACTAATGATGCTAGATGAAAACACAATATTAATAGGGGAACCCAGCACCGAACCACTGAGATGGAACTCATCATTTTACATACCAATGGACCAATAGACCCATAAACTTTCTGTTTTGTTTTCATTTTGCAACTCATTATATTTTGATGCAAAGTGCACGCCTTAAATATTGATATACTTTTTTATGCAAAAGCTAATGAGGTGCACCTTAAACTTTAAATATACCAACGTTTTAGGTTGTGTAATGCAACCCTCAGGTTCTGCAAATACCGGAGGAGGGAAAACCTACCAATTGCATCATAACCAACTTTGGACTTGTAAACCAATAGAAAAATAAGTGAACTCATAATTTTATTCATAAATCTAGAACCAAAAGAAAATCTAACAAAATAATGTATAACATTACAACATTTTAAGAACACATTTTTATTGTGGCTTATTGTGAAAATATTCAGCTGTATGAGATATACATGCATCTAAATATGATGTATCTGTGTCAACTGGTAAAAAAGATTTGGTATATCTAATGTGACAGATTTTGACATTTTCATTTGACCTTTGACCTTTTAAAATGACCCTGACCTTAACATTTTATCCCTCAAAATGTGCAGCTTCATGAGTAACATACATACCAAATATCAAGTTGTTACCTGCAATAGTTCACAAGTTATGGCTTATATTAAAGTATACGACCATTGACCTTTGTGGATGACCTTGACCTATACATTTCACGACTTAATATGTGCAGTTCAATGAGATACATATGTATGCAAAATATTAAGTTGCTATCTACAACGGCTCAAAAGTTTTGGCCAATATTTAATTATTCGATCTTGTAGAAGTACTTGACCTTTAACCTTGAAGGGTGACCTTGACCTAACCAATTCACTATTCCATATGTTCTTTATTCTTTGATAACCGTAAAAACTAAAATTAACAAATACAACAAATGTATGGTTGTTAAAGAATGAAGGTTCATGCTTAAGGGAAAAATATAATCTAGTAAGTTCCCAAAAAGTATATATCCAATATTGTAAGT
This sequence comes from Dreissena polymorpha, assembly GCF_020536995.1. Taxonomy (NCBI): domain Eukaryota; kingdom Metazoa; phylum Mollusca; class Bivalvia; order Myida; family Dreissenidae; genus Dreissena; species Dreissena polymorpha. The sequence goes on from NC_068356.1 coordinate 2,791,663, forward strand.
TAGAATCAAACATTAATTACGTTCTTTTGATTCTGAAATTTAACAGAGGTTATGACAAAGAAATGGAAATAAATGCGTTTAGTTGTTTACAGTACAACTGACGTTACATATTTGAAGATTGAAATAGTAATGTCCATTTTTCGAAATAATACAACAAAACACTTAATATTATATATTTTGCATTTCAACACAAAGAAAGACGCTATTGGCGCACAATTTACATTGCTAGAAATTTCAGTCAATATACGTTAGCAGCATATAATACAGCATACGTTTAATACGTTATACATAATAGTTTAGCATAAATACCTTAGTTTTTGAAACAAGGTCCTTAAGACGTTTAAAATTGCGTTAATTAATATCAACTTCCTTACACATTTAAATGGTGTTATATAACACGTGTAATCATGACCATTAGACGAATTGTGCAAAGCGTTTCAAAGATACCGGGCTAAGGTTACATTATACTATACAACCAGTATCGACAAAATGTTTCGCAGAAGACAGTTCTCGGCCTTGGGGCCAACTACAAACTTACAAATAATTAAAGTTAACAAGAGACATTTACACTCCAACCAAATCATCTATGATTTCCAAAAATAAAAGATTATGAAAACACAAAGCCAAAATAACATGGGCACAACTATTAATTGCCTTTAAACAAACAATTAAACATACATGTACATTTTTGCAAACAATGAATTCTAAATATTAACAGGCATTAAATACATCAGATATACAACTTGCATGAACCTTCAAGAAATCAAACTTCTTATCATACAGAATGATAATACCAGGTACATACAGTTCCTACTTAATAAAATCTAGAACTAGGCCCAAGCGTTCTTGAGTTATTGTCTGACAACCACCTGGTGGACGGACCGACCGACCGACATGAGCAAAGCAATATACCCCCTCTTCTTCGAAGGGGGGCATAAATATTACCATATTATTATAAGTCTCATGTAAGAACAGTTACATGTGTAAAAATACACATGTTCACATCAACTAAAAATTCAAATGCAAATTTTCATCTAAATAAGGTAAGACTAAAGTTTATGATAAGTTGATAACAAGGATAAAAATTTACATCCAAAAGTATTTAGTTACTGATGCTCAATAAGCAAGACTAATTTATGTACACTGCGTTCGAGAATTGTCACTGGAGCTGTTCCTCGATCCGACCTTCACCCTGACCCTACCTACGAGACCGTCCTTATCGGGTGTGACTTTAACAACGACAGCAAGTGTCCACTGGTTCCTTGGTAACCCTTCGTCCGTGATCATTACTATATCGTTCACACGAATTTAACGGCAAGCCGAATGCCATTTCTGTCTTAATGAAATGGCAGCAATGTACTCTTGTTGCCATCCAACCGAAACTGTTCAATGAGATACTGTACACGTCTCCAACGTTTCTTCAGGAAGAGGTCCTCGCGAATGAAGTCTCCGGGTTGTGGTGCAGGCAAATCTGATTTTCCGGTAAGTATGTGATTTGTTGTAAGTGGTTCTAGTGCACTTGGATCATTTATGTCACATAGTGTCAACGGACGATTGTTGATGATAGCCATCACTTCGTAAAAACAATGTTTGCAATGAAGATTCATCTAAACGTCATGGACACATCAGCAATACAGAGTTTATTACATTTCTAATGGTCCTAATCTGTCGCTCCCATACTCCACCGTATGGAGCGTTTAGAAGAAAATCTAAATGTTTTTCTGCAAGATGAGAAACAACTTTAGGCACAATTTAGCGAAAAGTTCATTTTTAGCACCTATAAAGTTAGTTCCTTGGTCTGGGCGGATTTGTCTCACAGTTCAATGAATTGCCATGAAACGCCTTAAATAGTTTATGAATGCATCAGTCGACATATCATCAAGCATTTCAATGTGCACTGCACGCAAACACAGACACGTTAACAAAAGTCCATATACGACCTTGTTTCACCATAAAAGGTCCAAAACAGTCAATTCCACAATGTGTAAATGGTGGGTACTCTTCCACACGGTCACTTGGTAACTCTGCCATTTTCTGACACTCTATTGGTATTCTGAGTTTTCTACATTAAACACAATTTCAGATATCGTTTGCTACCACTTTACTCCCACCAACAACCCAATAGCCTATGCTTTGTTGTTTATTTAGTGTGAAACCTCTGCCTTGGTATTGAATGTTCTGATGAGCATGAGCATTGCATTTCGACTCCGATGTTTCTTGTACAAACTCTGCATCACCACGTTTGATAATCTCGTTCATAAATACCTTGTTATTTCCATGGTACTCATCATCTCTGCTTAGTTTTCCTTTACGGTGTGACAACCATATAACAGCTGCGCTTCTGTTATTTGGAAATATAGGTCTTTCCTTAAATTGAAGTGTCATCTCCAGGTGTTTATCTTCACGTTGCAGCACATTATCCTTCATTATGTTCAGGCAGGTTATGCCATCTTGGGAAACCTTTAAGTCATGAGTTAAGTCATGTGCTAAGTCTGATTCTAACACCTTAATGGTTTCTTGTGGAGACAAAGCGGGTAGTTCCTTGATCTGTCCACGATTGCACGTTGCACTAAGGTGGAAACTCGACTGGCGGTTACGATACCCAACAATGCTGCAGATGCTTCCTGGCAACACCCCTGGATCTTCGTGAATAATCACGTAGTCTGAAGAAGCAATGCAGTTATAAAATGTATGGGCTTATTTGTCGTCTAAAATAGCGAGCTGCACCCCACGTTTTTTTAGGTCAAATATATCAATTCTAATTCCAATAATACTTGAATATAATTTTTTAACTGACATGTAAACCAGTGAATAGCAACTCACTAGTTTAGAATTTCAGATGAAATTAAAATTTGAAGATCCAAAATTTATGGGCTTATTTGTCGTCTAAAATAGCGAGTTGCACCCCACGGTTTTTGGGGTCAAATAGTTCAATTCCAATTCCAATAATTCATGAATATAAATATTTTAACTCAAACCAGTGAGGTGCAACTCACTAGTTTAGAATTTCAGTTGAAATATAAAATTTTAAGATCCAAAATTTATGGGCTTATTTGTTGTCTAAAATAGAGAGTTGCACCCCACGGTTTTTTGGGTCAAATAGTTCAATTCCAATAATTCATGAATATAAATATTTTAACTCAAACCAGTGAGGTGCAACTCACTAGTTTAGAATTTCAGTTGAAAATAAAATTTTAAGATCCGAAATTGATGGGCTTATTTGTCGCCTAAAATAGCGAGCTGCACCCCACGGTTTTGGGGGTCAAATATTTAAATTCCAATTCCAATATTTCTTGAATATAACAATTTTAACTCAAACCAGTGAGGTGCAACTCACTAGTTTAGAATTTCAGTTGAAAATAAAATTCAAAGATCCAAAATTTATGGGCCTATTTGTCGTCTAAAATAGCGAGCTGCACCCCACAGTTTTTGGAGTCAAATATTTCAATGCCAATAATTCTTGAATATAAATATTTGAACTCAAACCAGTGAGGTGCAACTCACTAGTTAAGAATTTCAGTTGAAAATAAAATTTTAAGATCCGAAATTTATGGGCTTATTTTTCGTCTAAAATAGCGAGCTGCACCCCACAGTTTTTGGGGTCAAATATTTAAATTCCAATTCCAAGTTTTCTTAAATATTTATATTTTAACTCAAACCAGCGAGGTGCAACTCACTAGTTTAGAATTTCTGTTGAAAATAAAATATTAAGATCCAAAATTTATGGGCTTATTTGTTGTCTAAAATAGCCAGTTGCACCCCACAGTTTGTGGGGTCAAATATTTCAATTCCAATAATAATTGAATATAAATATTTGTACTCAAACCAGTGAGGTGCAACTCACTAGTTTAGAATTTCAGTTGAAAATAACATTTTAATATCCAAAATTTATGGGCTTATTTATCGCCTAAAATAGCGAGCTGCACCCCACAGTTTTTGGGGTCAAATATTCAAATTCAAATTCCAATTTTTCCTAAATATTAATATTTGAACTCAAACCAGTGAGGTGCAACTCACTAGTTTAGAATTTTAGTTGAAAATAACATTTTAAGATCCAAAATTTATGGGCTTATTTGTCGTCTAAAATAGCGAGTTGCAACCCACAGTTTGTGGGGTCAAATATTTCAATTCCAATAATTCTTAAATATAAATATTTGTACTCAAACCAGTGAGGTGCAACTCACTAGTTTAGAATTTCAGTTGAAAATAAAAGTATAAGATCCGAAATTTATGGGCTTATTTATCGCCTAAAATAGCGAGCTGCACCCCACAGTTTTTGGGGTCAAATATTCAAATTCCAATTTTTCTTAAATATTAATATTTAACTCAAACCAGTGAGGTGCAACTCACTAGTTTAGAATTTCAGTTGAAAATACAATTTAAATTCCAAAATTTATGGGCTTATTTGTCGTCCCAAATGGCGAGCTGCACCCCACAGTTTTGGGTGTCAAATATTTCAATTCCAATAATTCTTGACTATAAATATTTGTACTCAAACCAGTTGGGTGCAACTCACCAGTTTAGAACACAAATACTGCCAATGATTTTGGATTTTTTTATTTGCAACTGCAATTACATTGAAAGGAGTTTATTTGTCATCCTAAATCGTCAGTAACACCACACCATTTTTCAGAAAACAGTTCTTTTTGATCCACTGAGTCACGTTACGCCAAACAAATATTGTTTACGGTCAGCCTGACTCATTTTTTATATCATGATGTGCTGTATCTGAAACAGTACATGCTCATTCTTTTTGTTGCGAGAAAACACCCAGTGTAAAATATGTGTGGGGGGAAGGGGGAAGCTCTCAGCATTGATTTCATCTTGCATTCGACCTTACAACGGTCGTAGGATGTTTCGCGCCCAAGGTTTTTCGACCCTGGATGTTTAGCCCTTCGTCGTTTCGCCCTGAATTTGAAGTGGCATTGCTTGTCATGCTTTGCCGAGAATCTTTATCTTCTACTTTCAATAAGACGTTGTCGATAAACATTACTGTATTTGTTTTAAAAATGTTTTATGTGTTATTTCATGCTTTGTTTTGAAAAAACTGTACACAATACATGAACAACAAAATAAACAATAATACTTTTTAGAGTGTAATAAATGTTGTTTCATTCGAAATAAACAATAGCAAAATGCAATAAATGATGTTTAATGTATGTGATTAAATTAAAAAGAAAGTTTCAAAATAACACGGATAATATAGATATCTATTATATGCAATGTCTGATTATGAAGTATAGTGCGATTCGCTCACTTTTTTCATTATTTGCACTTTCTTTTTAGGTTTAATGGATATGATATGATATCTATACGTACCTTAAATTAGTTTGTAACGGTAAACAGTGGTATACATGTTAATATATATACACCTCTTTAAAAATAGCTGTTTATTTTCAATATGCATGTCTTAAGAGAACTTTGCTAATTCCTTTTATTGTTAAATCTAAATTTATATTCCTAAAAAATTATATTATGTATGTGCCTGTATGTCATTGACCACTGTTGACTACATTCTGTGTTATATGTATGTGTACTCATGGGCTTCAAGCCTACTGTATTTTGAAATAAAACCATATAATAATATATAATTATAACTTCATAAAAAATTCATAATCTTGATGACAATATCAGAAACCTTATTATTTTCTTTTCCCTCAACGTCTGTGCGTGTTTTTACATCCGGATAAGTGTCACATGATCAGGTCTACCGTGAAGAAAGTGGACCGTTAAACAAGCGATAACGGATTAATAGAACAAACCTTGAACAATCGATTCCATATGCTCTAATTGCGATAAAGCAGATGTTATGCCAATTAGTGTAATCTAACAAATAAAATTTACTTTTCACTTAACCATTTATTGACTCAAACCTGGGATGTACACAAACACAGTTTTTGTATATGTCGCTGCTCAAACCGATATGTGTGACAAACAGCTGGTGATCTCTGTAAAACTTTTAAAATAGTTGCTGGTTTAGTCAGAATAAATCTATTTCAATAAATTGCCAAGTATTTACATATTATTTTGTCAAGTATTTATTTATTATTTTGTCGTATGTTTTAAAGATCCATGTATGAGTAATAATACATTTGTAGACCACATTCGACAACAAAATAAAAGTTTACATGATTTTGATATATGAGAGTGAAAATGTAATGTTACAATGACTCGATCTTTTCCAAAAAACTAACTAAACCACTTATGTTCGAGAAAGTTGTTAACATTGCATGCTTTAGATGTTTGGAAGGACACTCTGAGTATATGTGAAAAACTGTTCAGACCACCTGAGTGTACTGAAGTTACCCAGAACAGAGCTCCAGATAAGGATTTGTGAAATTAGTAATGGTACTGCCACTGACAGAAAGAAAAGGAGTAACGCTTAAAATCAATTAGTACCTGTACTACCATATCCAAAAATACAGGTAGTACTGTACTACCCGTGTTCTTGGATATTGAAGGGTGTATAACTGACTCAAGAAACATTTGCAGCAATTATAATAAATATATGTAGCTTCTTAAACAGTTACTGTATTAGGTTTTCCATTCAGAATTATGATGCTAATACAGCGATTGTCCTCCTTCTTTATAAAGAACCGGTAAACGGCACTTTCCCAATTACAAAAAAAATACGAATTTCCCAATTGCTGTCCTTAATTTCCAATTAAAGGTAAAAAAAAAAAAAAAAAAAATTTTTTTTTTTTATAAAGCAACATTTAGTTAGTTTCCCTTTGCAGCTCTATAGCTTGAACCTAGGTTTATATAATATTGACAGCTTGAAAACACTTGGTTATCAATTTTAAAGTATTTGGGAGCAAAAAATCAAATACACCAATTTCCCAATTTGAGGTTTTCACGACTCGATTTTTCCCAATTTTGAGGTTTTCACGACTCGATTTTTCCCAATTGGACCGGTACGCTTTTTTCAATTAGACAAAGAAAATCGCTGTAATACAACTACACATTAAAACTCATGACTAATACTATTTCTTCATTTTTCTTGACAAGAAAACACAAGCCAACTAGTAAGCGAAGTAAATGAACACTTATTTCACTGTCTCATCCATTTCCCATCGTGTTTTCTAACGTTTTACGCCACCAATGCAATCAAATCGTTTAATATCGGGGCGACAATGTCTTTTTCTGGGTTAACAGATTTAATGTCAGGATGGTTAGAAGACAACGTATGTAGTCATTATATGACAACAAAGTGTTGTTTTGAGCCGCTTTTGGTTAAGCCGGCATTCAATTGCGCGCAGACATATCGTTTTTGACGGATTTACAAGTTACAGGAGATCACGCGACAGAATAGACAATTATATATGAACCCAGTCTACAACTTTTCGGTAATTTAAATTAACGAAAAGCGCCGTTAGGTTAGAGACCAACAAATCACGCCGCGCTGACGCAGACGTATCGGTACGGCCAGATTTTTTTCGTAAATGCGTAAATCTTCATGAAAAAGGCGTATTTACGGCTGTTCGGTCCTTATTTGGAGCTCTGCAGAACATTGCTTATAATTTGTGATTTATGTTATAACATTACACACTAAATTTCCAATAGTGTCATTGACATGAAAACTGCAAATATCAAATTTTTAAAAATGGGGGGGGGACGAAACATCTTGGGAGCAAAACGACAAGACTAATATTCTCACCACATGCACAGTTGTATATGTATATATTTAAGTTTTAAGGGCTTAGGTTTTCCAATCTATCAATCTATTTCTTTTTAACCCCCCACGCATGGGCATAATGTATCAGTATTGAACATAGCCATTATTATAAAAGAAGAAGATGCAAAAAACCCGGTCGTGAAACATCCGCATTTCTTCTTTGTCAGTAGCCTGTCAAAGGCCGTTACCCCTCAGAGAAAGGCCCCTCAGAAAATTCCCATTTTGGACAAAATACCGTGAAATTTCTTCCCCAACATAAAGGCCAGGCCCTTTCCCCGCTTGGTGAAAAAAGCCCTGTTGCAACCCTTGAATTTGATAAGTTTGGAAGTATTTTCATTTATGAGTGCATCGGGTCATACAACCGGCGATTCTAGATTTAACACTGGGCCTAGATATGCTAGGTGTGATTTATTATTAATAAAACAATACATAAGATCCGTGATTTGGACGAAATCACCATCGCCCATCAACATTTCCCCACCCACTTCCACTCGTAACATCAGTGAAAGTCGATGACGATAAAAGTAGAGATACTAAAGTGTTTATCTAGGTTAGCTTTTGCTTGGGGGTTTGAGTACTGGTAATCTATCAGGATAACACTTAAAACTATAACACTTACGTTATGTTGAAACGTGACGTTCTTCTTAGTATTCTTCGCACAGTCAGAAACAACCTTTCTCGGCCGCAGTCCAGCAAGAAGAGAGCGAGAATCTCGTCCCGCGCCTCGATCTTTTGGAACTCATTCCTCGTGCCTCGGCTAACTTCCACCAATCATGCTTGCAGCGGCCAGTTCCCTCTTCGCAAGCGACTGGTGCCCGGTACAACACTCCTCCCACTTTTCTCTTCTTGGGCCGCCACCCATCCTAGGAGCCATATGGTCGCACCCAAGGCAGAAGAGACAGACTCAAATGGATCAAAAGACCCCTTCCCGTAGGCACAGGGGTGCCTTAACCTAACGGGGCAATCAAGAACCAGAGACAGACTCAAATGGATCAAAAGACCCCTTCCCGTAGGCACAGGGGTGCCTTAACCTAACGGGGCAATCAAGAACCAGAGACAGACTCAAATGGATCAAAAGACCCCTTCCCGTAGGCACAGGGGTGCCTTAACCTAACGGGGCAATCAAGAACCACTGCATTCTAGCGGTTGGTAACCATTTTTTTAAGCTATCCGAAGTTTCATCACGACAGTTAAACATATCATAAAGATACGGGTCGGCTTTAAGTCCAACAATTACAAGAAAATCTGAGCACTTAAGAAGTGCTGCAACCGTGGTCGTCAAGCACGGTTGCATAAAAAATAAAAAGGAATTCCACCAATTACAAGTATGCATGTAAAATGCTAAATGGCTTTCGTCCACAAATTAGAAATACAAGTGCACTAAACCGTTTTTTCTAAAGGACAACTTTTATAACTTATATATATACATTTTATTTTTATTTATCTTTCTGTAGTAACCGTATGAGTTTACTAAATCATTTTAAAAGAATAAATAATTAAGTCCATTATAAATGTACAATGAAGCTTGTTTCAAGTGTGGCACTGAAGGCCAATTTCTTAATCATAATTAACGAATTTCATTGCATTTAAAGAGTAAAGCTTCAGATTTTTATGCATTATTAACTGAAGGGAGGGAAATTGTTCCTTATTAGGAATTATTGCATCGTTTGTAGGAGCGTTTTGGGGTCAGATCGGAATCAATCATATCATAGGAATAAAAGTCGTCTTCAAAACTACCAAGTCCAAAATGAAAGTTGGCCATGGTTCATTCACCTTGGTACTGGTAACGGCTTCCACATGTCCGGTTTGACAGCCCTGTGTCCCTGAATATCTAGTGGCTGTGACTACGGTGCTCAAAACACTGCCCTTTTGGCAAATTTATTCAACTTTCAATAATTTATGATCTTTGCTCAAACGTTGATGTCCTGTGCCAATTTCCACAGCCTTGACATTTTATATTAGCTGAAGGATTTTGTTTTCCGTTTCCTTAGTGACGGTTCACTTGCTCATGTCTCCTCTCTCATATGTGGTATGAAATAACTCGGCCTTCAACCTTTCTAGAGTGCCACAAATTAATCAATGTCCCACACAACTAATGGTTGATATTATATAAAATATTTGAATTGAACAATACTCCGCAATAATAAAATAGATATCAGCATACAATCAAACTACACGGAAACAATTAAGATAATGTGGATTTTGCTAGAGGTTTTCTGATTCATTCTTTATCCATTAATTGTAATAGTATTAAAAGCTGTCCCAGCCGGTGTGTTTGGTTAATCTTTGGTGTTTTGTTGAGCGCAGTGTGTCAGTTTAGTTACCTCCCTTAATAGAGTTCAACATCTATAACGTTTAGCAGATAAATGCATCAGACGATTCAATAGTGTAAATAATAGTATAATAATAATAATAAATGAATAGTACGAGTAAATAGATAAATAATAATAATATGAATATAACTACCTAAGGATAAAAACCGGAAAGGTATGCAGTTGTTAGATTTCCTTCCTAACCCAAGATTATTTGCAATAACCTTGGATGAAGATGAAGAATTCCAAGATTGTGGGCAGAGGATATGCAGTTGTTAGATTTCCTTCCTAACCTAAGATTGTAAGAAAATTGCAGTCACTTAATGCTAACAGTAATATAGTAAGAGATTGCCGCAGAGATTAATACCCTGGAGGAGAGTATCTCGGAACTGCAATCGCAGTTGCACTTGATTTTTGTGATCCTTTTTACTACTCTGAGGATGTTTTCATGCAAACTTTATCTGACCTCCGGTGTTACCCCATTTTTGTTTAAAATAGAAATTCTTAATATGAACAGTGTTCTGTGAAAAGAGGGTTTAATACATGGGAGTAACGCGTTGTCCCAGATTTGTTGTGCAATCCGTACTTTGTTTTTTATAATTTTGTATATAGAGTGCTTTGCTCACTCAGGGATGGGTTCTTTTATTTTCCATGAATCTATGGGAAAGTGCTTTCTTCCATTTCTTATTTTTATCTAACTGTCTGAGGACCACTGTTATATGAACAGCATGGCTGCCATTGGCTGGATGAGTTTTTTTTCCAGACCATTCTTCGGTTTTTACTTAACAATTCGGCAATTGAGTATGCCATGTATTAATTCTAATTATGGGATGGATTTCTAGAAATATACCCCATATTAAGACGAAACTTTGTTTATACAAAAAAAAGAAACAATAATAATGAATAATATTCAATATACAATTCTACCATATAGAAACTTGAAAGCACTAGATGCAAATATTATAATATATGGATAATGTAATCCGAATACACATACGGTTACTACAGAAAGATAAATAAAAATAAAATGTATATATATAAGTTATAAAAGTTGTCCTTTAGAAAAAACGGTTTAGTGCACTTGTATTTCTAATTTGTGGACGAAAGCCATTTAGCATTTTACATGCATACTTGTAATTGGTGGAATTCCTTTTTATTTTTTATGCAACCGTGCTTGACGACCACGGTTGCAGCACTTCTTAAGTGCTCAGATTTTCTTGTAATTGTTGGACTTAAAGCCGACCCGTATCTTTATGATATGTTTAACTGTCGTGATGAAACTTCGGATAGCTTAAAAAAATGGTTACCAACCGCTAGAATGCAGTGGTTCTTGATTGCCCCGTTAGGTTAAGGCACCCCTGTGCCTACGGGAAGGGGTCTTTTGATCCATTTGAGTCTGTCTCTGGTTCTTGATTGCCCCGTTAGGTTAAGGCACCCCTGTGCCTACGGGAAGGGGTCTTTTGATCCATTTGAGTCTGTCTCTTCTGCCTTGGGTGCGACCATATGGCTCCTAGGATGGGTGGCGGCCCAAGAAGAGAAAAGTGGGAGGAGTGTTGTGCCGGGCACCAGTCGCTTGCGAAGAGGGAACTGGCCGCTGCAAGCATGATTGGTGGAAGTTAGCCGAGGCACGAGGAATGAGTTCCAAAAGATCGAGGCGCGGGACGAGATTCTCGCTCTCTTCTTGCTGGACTGCGGCCGAGAAAGGTTGTTTCTGACTGTGCGAAGAATACTAAGAAGAACGTCACGTTTCAACATAACGTAAGTGTTATAGTTTTAAGTGTTATCCTGATAGATTACCAGTACTCAAACCCCCAAGCAAAAGCTAACCTAGATAAACACTTGAAACAAGCTTCATTGTACATTTATAATGGACTTAATTATTTATTCTTTTAAAATGATTTAGTAAACTTAACACATTCCTTAGTGATTCTGTTATAATAAAAATGTTTGATTGATTGAATAATAAGATTTTTAGTGATGCTTTTCATCCGTACGCTGTGGATGGGGGCACAAGCCAATTGAATATGATTAAACATTTTAATATATATACATTTATATATTTATATATTTTTTATCCATTCGACCAATAAAGTGTTTATCTAGGTTAGCTTTTGAATTTGGTGAACTGCCATCGCCAAATCCATCAAACCTGTTCAGCATAGTACAGTAAAAAATAAAGGAATGCAGCAGTACAGCCAATTTACCCTGGACCTTAGAAACCACTAAATTAATGAACAAAACGAGTTACTAAAGAATATATGAGAAAGTTTCCTCTAATGGAGACAAATTGAGCTGGGAAATCAAACAATCGCTAGGCACCGTGGAACCACTGCTTAGGAAAGTCTTTTTCAGGAAAACACCCGGAGCCGAGGGGATAACAGTATAAGCCGTGATGCAATAATCCAACTGATGCTGTGAATTTGAAGATTTATTTTCTGTTATAAGATTAATATTAGAGTGTTTATTTAAATCGTCCTGTGGATTGGGTACTTAGGTTAAGACTCTCTTTCCCTGCACACAGGTGGTTTCCTGAATGTGAAATGGTACAGTTAAAAAAAACTTCAAAAGTTAAATAGATGACATAAGACCCATTATCACATAACACCTATATATTATTCATTATTGTGAGCCGAAATAGCCCAAAGAAAGGTGATTCATCAGGCATTAAGAGAAATGACCGAAAAACCTCTTGTGCACGGAAATTGTATTATATTGTATTTTGTATTGTATATGTTGGCTTGTGAGTGTGGAAGGCTAGTGATTGTCGTTGTTGTAGTAAAACCCACAAGGGGACCCTCATGTCCATAACCTGAGGAATGTGTGACCTAAATACGTGTCGTGAACCAAGAGGTTCATAGAAAGGTAAAACCGGGTGTCATACTACGTATTTTAATTGATGGGTACCTGGTTATAGCAGGCTGATTGTGTAGGATAAGTTGGTTGGCGAGTCAAAAAGTGTGAGGTTCTTCTAAGTACCCTAAAACCCGTTGCAATAGGACTGCTTGAAAGTTATTTGAAATGGCTGTCGCGAAAGAAGACGTCTTTCCTTAAAAAAGAATAGGTGTTTGAAAAACAGCGATGGCCTACGCTGCCCCAGCGTACGAAATTGGAAAAAAGAATAGGTGTTTGACGGGTCAAAAAGACAAAGGCCACTGTGCACGTCTCTAAATCTACAACGCTCCTGGCCACCGCGCACGTGCAGCCAACGAGCAGAAGAGTCCAATCTTTGCAACCCTGTGAGGAATATTAAAAATAGAGCTAATACACCAATGGTGAGACATAACCTGAACTGCAACTCCCCAGCTGACCTCTAAAATAGAGACGAATCCCCCGTTTGGTGGGTGTATCCAACATAGTTGTTCGGGAACCTTCCCTCCAGATGTCAATGAAGTGATTATGCTGCAAAAGGCACTCAGTCAGTATCAATTTAACTTAAAAAAAAAAAAAAATGTTTATCTGAAACTGGGTCCCAGGAAATTGGTGCTTAACGTCAAGTCAAAGCGACGTGTTTCTTACTTTCAGTTTTTGATTAATTATTTATAGGAACAACAGCAGTAGCAATTTTATTTATCGTTTATTAGTGAGCAATTTTATGTTAATTGTCGTCCAGTTCTACGCTGATTGGAATTTTATTTTTCCGAAGTATTTTTTAATTTTAAATAAATAAATTGGCAATGATGAGTTGCGCGGGCAGCAAGAGTCGCTCACCGGGGCCACAATTAATACGAGTAAAATGGGACCCTCCCAATGTATTGACATCTATTCTGGGGTTGGGGCAAAAAAAATGGCTAAGGCAATTGTACATCTTAGGGAAATTGCTGGAAGAGACCCCAGCGTGGGCGTCGGAACCAGGGGCCAAAATTGGCTGAGGGAATTGTACCTACCCAAATGGATGAGCAGGAGGACTTGAGATGGGTTCACGCGGTTGGCGAGGAACCAATTCCAGAGGTGTCGGCGCTCGACAAGTTGAGCCAGGTGGTTGGTCAATTGCAGGGTGCCGTGGAACTGTTGTCCAGCCCTTGTGGGACCCCGGATGCTGTGCGCTGCGTCGAACGACCGGTTCCGTTGTTCCGTCCCGACGTTGACGAGGGATGCCATGGCGAGTGTGCGGCTGAGGATCCCTATCAAGAAGGCACCTGGAGCCGCGGTGGTCCACGTGGGCATCGGAACCAACATGCCTACGAAAGGGGATCCGGCTCAAATGCTTACCATGGGAGCGCTGGGAACTGGCAAAACAGCGGGTATCGTAGTGGATACCAACATTCAAATTTCCGCCATGAGGGATCCAAGCGAGGAAGATATGGGTCTAATTGGCTGAGGGAATTGTAGGTTTTTAGGGAAATTGCTGGGAACAAGACAAGGACAGGAGTTTTTATATTGGTTCTATTATATATATATATATATTTTTTTTTTAAATACAATGGCCATATGTAAACAGTTTGTTTCCAACCCATACAATTCAAGCGATGTCACTGAACCAATTTTGGTTGAAATGTTTGTCAGTAAGTTTGAGATGTTACATTATTTGAAAACCTCAAAATTATAATTTTGTTTATGTTTTGTTCTTTATGTGTTTGTTATGTAATTTGTTTAAGGCTTTGGACCAAATACTTTTGACATATATGACATGTGAATGGCCGGTGGCCAGGGGTGTATCTGTATTTATTAAATTATATATAAATTAATTTTAATTAATTCATAATTAATTTTAATTATTAATTTTTCAATTAATTTTAATTATTCACCTTTGTTCTTCATTTTCTGTTTTATGAAATGCGAATTTGTTTATTTATTCATTTATTTGGCCAGCACCAGTCGTTGGGCCACATAAAATAATGTTAGAGGGTAGGTATCTATGAAGAAATCATGTTCACTGTTTGTGAGAAGTGTCTCCATAGGGACCATTTTAAATGCCAAATGGTGCATAGTGTACATAAAAGAAAATGTAAGTAAAGGAAAAATGCAAAACACCTAAGAGTATACAGATTATGGCCAGTGACTTATGCATTTGGGGCTAACAACTACCACACCCGGTGGTACGGCGAGAAACCCTGTCACCACCAACCAAAAGACAATTACTTCATAAGGAAAGTAACAAGATATGCATCTATCAAGTGACTTCACACTTTAAATGGAAACAACAAAAAGTTATGGCAACTGTCAAGTGACTGCGCACTTAATAGAAACAATATATAACCACCGACCACAAGAAATAATCCAAGTACTGACAATAAAATCTAATAATTACGACCACCTTTCGTGCGGAAATAGATACTGGTTACAACAGGCATAAAATAAAATAAAAAATTAGTTGCTTGTACGTCAACAAGCAAAAGCAATCGGGGACATACTAATTGCTAAACTGATAGATTTTTCAGATTTAGAGGAAAATGTTAGTTTTCCTTGAGTTATGGCATTACATATGCAAAAAGTGCATTTTGCGAATAAATGCAAAAACACAGGAAATATGACAGCTCAAGAGACTATTTTTCTGAAACTAGAGGGAGAATTTTATGTTCAACAACTTCAACAACAAAGCTGATTGATAAATTATTATGATTATTCTTATTCTTCTTTTATGATTTTGAACATCTATTTGATATGCAAATATATTAAGTTAAACATGTCACTTAATGCTAACTTCCATGTGTATTTTACATGTTATATGTTATATTATATTATATGGATATGGCCAAAGAAAATTGGGACGCTGAAATTGATCACTTTACCCGTTAAAACGGAAGTATATAATTGCTCCTATCGAAACTAGAAATAAAGGAAGATGGAAGTATGGAAATAATGGGCACAGCCTAGCCCGGTTAATCAAAAATAAAACATTACTGGGAGAGACCCCAAAAACAAGACACGAATAAAAATTACTGGGAGAAACCCCAAAAACAAGACAAGAATAAAAAATTACTGGGAGAAACCCCAAAAAGACAAGAATCGGGTGCGACACGAAGTGGCGAGCGTCTAAAACCAGAAACATAACATAATAATTTTACATAACTCACTTGTAATAATTTTACATTACTCCATAATAATAATAAACACAATTCATAGTTTTTACCTTAATTTAAGCAATAATAACATCATGTAAGACAAGAAACATACGTAATAACTTTACGTGAATCAATAAAAAGACAGAATTCATGGTCTTTAACCTAATTTAAACATTGTAAACAATAATAACACTATCTAAACAAGAAGCATGACGTAATATTTTTACGTCAATCAATAAAAGGACAGAATTCTTAGTCTAAGACACTGCACCCACCCCCACTTTTTACCAATTAAGGCGGTACAGCCTCTGGAAATTCGCCCCTGTTGCAGTCAATATATCATTTACACTTTCCCCTCTAACCATACCCACATTCCTGGCTGCTAATCCCACCACAGTTGGGGATGAAATGGGACCCATGTTGGGTCCAGAAAAATATGGGGCATCCGTTTCTATTAGAAAGCGCTCTGTGGGAATAGTGCGGAGAGCAAGTAATGACCCTGGTGTCAAATCCCCCGTTTTGTGGGTGTATCCCACATAGGTATTCGGAAATGCATCCGTAAACGCCCTAAAAACCTCCATATCCCCCCGGAAACAGTGAAGATATATTCGCTGATCCCGGTTTATCACCCCATGCAATATTGATAGGAGACGCATGTTTACCTCCCTGCCATCCATATCATGGGTTGACCCTCTACAGTGTAGCACTAGAACATGGCGTTCTTCTAGGTAACCTAAAACCCGTTGTAAGAGGACTGCTTGCCCCAACCACTCTGAATAATGTACAGAGTGGTCGAGACCTACCTCCCCGAATCCCACAACTTCCGGTCTACCCAATAGCCTAATGAACTCTTTTATTTCAGAGTCTGTGTACTTTGCAGCCCCCTTGGGGTGTAGTCCAATGGTGGGAAAACACCTGAGTTCAGACAAAGTGTGCAATAGAGCATCATTGGGATAGGTATGGGGATCACAGAAATTAGTGACCAGTGCTCCCAGATTGACCTCAACTTCTATCATAGGGGAGCGGTCCCTGAGATGGCTCCAGATGTTATCATCCAGAGTCATCCCGACTTTTGCACACCACCTATCCAAATGGCAATGGCTATCCGTAGCCTCAGGCCACCTAGACTTTTGTTCATCAGAGGTGAGAGGGTAAGTATCTACGAAGAAATCCTGCTCACTGGTTGTGAGAAGTGCCCACAGTCGGCCCAACACACTCCAGTGTAATAGGTTGTGGAAAGTCCCTACCTCCTCCCCCGTTAACCTGGATATGGCCTGAACAGCCTCTACCTGGGATGAATGTTCACCACCCCCTTGAGGGACATAACCCATGTGTAGAGAAAATCTAGTTAAGTCTCCTAGAGAGGTTCCTTCCCGTACCACCCATGACCCAAGGGCCATAAGAAAAGCTAACCTTCTACGTGTGATTGATTCGCTCAAGGGGACTCTCATGTCCATAACCTGCGGAATGTGCGACCTAAATACGTGTCGTGAACTAAGAGGTTCGTCACAGCCTCGGACTGGACAGACAGAGTCCCCCCTGGGCCTCTTAGCTGGACCCACACTTGCCCCCTTTGAAGGTTCCCAGTGACCCAGAGACCTTTTCAATGGTCCTCCCATTAGTTCACCAGGTCTTTGGCGTTGATTGGTTTGACCCCCTGGATGTTTCCCTTGATCATTAGGCCTTAAGGGACCTCCCATGTTTCCATGGGGCATTTCCTGGTAATTATAGTGCGAGACGGTTGAAAACGGCCTTTGTACATTGGGTACGGACCTATCACCTCCCCCTATACTACCATTTTTCCACCCTTGCGATCGAGCCCAACGACGTGGGTGCAAAGCTCGCTCCGGTACACGCCTACCATGGTCGGGCCCACCACAACCACGACCCCTGGAGTCTCGAGCGGGTGGTTGAAAAACTCGCTCCGGTCCACGCCTATCATAGCCGGGCCCACCACAACCACGACCCCTGGATTTTCGAGCGGGTGGTTGAAGGTTAGCCCTACTATGGCCAGCGACCGGGGACGGGCAAATAGCTAAACTGATAGATTTTTCAGGTTTCAATTGGTCAGTTTCTTCCGACTTTTGGTCGGGAACTTGAACTCTTACCTCGACAGGCATGTAGGCCGTCGGCAACACTCTACCGGAACGCTCAGCGGTGATCCGTTGAGCGACATCGGACCATACCCGGTTACGTTCCTCCATCTGGTCCATCCAGCTAGGAGACTGTCCACTGTATTCCTCAGGATCAAGGTCCAAGCAGGAATCGGACACAATTTCATCAACCGCAATCTGATCGGAATCCATTCTAGAATGATACAAGTGGAATTAAAGCACAAGTCAAGATGTTAAATCATAGAAAATAAATAATGTTAGCTAGATTCTGGAAAAACAGGGCTTAATGCATATACATTGATTTTCTTTCCAGTACAAGAGACTATCTCTCAATAATCAGTGCATTGCACAGGCTAATCAGTGTGCACAGGCTAATCAGCTAATCGAAGGCTAATTTACACTTGACATGCATTAAGCACCATTTTCCCAGAAAACAGCCAACACATACAGATCTCAATGATAAACACTAAAATGGCTAATGTCGTCTTTCAGGCTGTTAAACATTATTGATTAAATATACACTGCGGGAGTAGAGCAGTTTTAACATTTGTTGTCTGAATAATTTGAATGCAGGTAATGAAAACAGGCAGTGCTTATCATTTCTAGGTTATTAAAAAAGACTGGCTAGCAAAACTCTGTCTCTACATTAGTGTTAACGCTTACACAAAAAAAACACAATATATGATTAACAGGTTGTTGTTATCATTCTAGCATTTGGGACAGCGGTATTTCTGAATGTCCAAGGCGTCAGTGGCTGTAATATTCACACATGACCCATGGTACCACTCGTCACAATGATCACATTGAATCATAAACCGGCCTTGCCAAGGCTTTTTACATAAACAGTATAATTGATCATCAGCTATTTCGCCGCCGTCCAATTCTGGCCTATCTCTCTCCGTTGTAAGCCATGCTGGCAACGTCTTGTCCTGGCATGGTTTCAGGCGGTCATGGTTTAAAATAAGAACTGCATTTTTCAATTTGATTTGAAAAAGCAGATTGGACAATTTTCTTACCACCAGACCGGGTCCTTTCCAAGGAGGGCAGAGCTTCTTGCACTTACCTTTGAGGGTGGCGGTGTCAAGGACATACACCGCATCTCCGACCTCAAAATTGCGCTCAAGCAAACGCAAGTCGTAATTGCGCTTCATGCGCTTTGTTGCAGCCTTCAATTTGTTACGGGCGCACTCGTGCGCTGTCTGGAGATCCTTCACCAACTGGTGAGCATAGTTGTCTTCTTCCAAACGCTCCCCCTTTCGGGGAAACATTAGACTGGCAGGAGTATTCACTTCCCGACCTAACATCAGTCGGTTCGCAGTGAAACCAGTACTGCGGTTAACAGAGGCTCGAAGTGCCCCTGCTATCTGTTGCAGATTTTGATCCCAGTGATTTTGGTGTTTACCTATGTAGCATCGGACAGCATCCATCAGCGTTCGGTTGTAACGCTCTACTTGGCCATTGGCCGAAGGACGGTACGGAGTTGTACGAGCCTTATGAATTTCAAGCAAGCTACATAGCTCTGTGAATAGCTTGGACTCAAAATTCCGTCCCTGATCCGAAAAAACCTGAAGAGGGAAACCAAATTTGGAGAAAAAATGATTCACTGCGGCTCGAGCCGTCTCCTCTGCGGTTTGTGTGGGAAGGGGAATACACTCGACCCACTTCGTAAATTGGTCGACCATCATGAGAATGTACTCATTGCCCTGACGTGTTTTGGGCAACGGGCCCAGGAAATCCATATGGACCCTCTCCATTGGAGCTCCAGCCTGGTACTCGGTCAAGGGACCTTTCCCCTTACGGGCCGATTTTTTGTTTCGATTACAGATCTCGCATGAAGACACATATCCGGCCACGTCTCCGTTCATACCATACCAGGTGAACTTCTCTTTGACTTTTACATTAGTTCTTTTAATACCCTGGTGACCCGATGACGGAATGTTGTGATGCAACCGGATAGCCTCCTCCCTCATGGACTTTGGCATCACCAACTGCTTCTCGCCTGTTACAGGGTTGTTTTGGTAGATTATGGCATCTATTAACACCAGTTGCTCCTTATTCAGCCAATAGTACTTAGCCTCTGGGCTTGAAGAGAACAGTTCTGCATCTCCAGGCTCCACCCCCTTGGTGAGCCACTGCAGAGCAAAACTTAGATCTAGGTCATGGCCTTGTGCCTCGATCAAATCAGCACAAGTGAAGCCCCAGCTACTGGGCTCTAAAACAATTGGTGCAATCTGCACCCCAGCTTCAGGTTCGGGACCACATGCGCATACCCGGAAATCGCCATCCGCCATTAACACGTCGACTTTACATGCATTGAGAAACAGGTTTTCCAAAGACGGACATTCCCCTTGGAACTCAGGATCTGGCTTGCCACTGTTGTCTTCCTTTGTTGTTGCTTTACCGTGTAAGACGTCGCCGGTTTCACCGTTGCCTCCTCCAGTGCTCGCGTCGGTGCACATACCAATGTCACGGACGACTTCGCGCACTGTTGGCAGGGCCAACGGAACCGCCTCACAAACGCCTTCACCACCACCGACGCCGCACGTCTCACCGTTGCCCCCTTCAGTGATTTCATCGGTGACCGTTCCAAGGTCACAGACAACTTCTTGCACTGTTGGCTGGGCCAACGGAACTGCATCATCCACGTCTTCAATGAACGCGTCCCACAGATCTGTTTTCTGGCAGTGCTTGCATCCACCACAAGGCAAATCGCCAGACCGGATCACACATGAACCTTCAGCAAACCCCTCCCTTTCCGGAATACGAGAGAGAGCATCTGCATTCGCATGCTTCCGGCCTGCTCTGTGTTGCAGCACCATATTAAACTGAGACAGCTCTTCCATCCACCGTGCCAGTTGTCCCTGTGGTTCCTTGAAACGCAACAACCAAGTCAAACTTGAGTGGTCAGTCCTGATTATGAAAGGCCTGCCTAACAAATAATGTCGAAATTGACGTGTGAAACGTACTACCGCCAACAGCTCCTTTCTGGTAGAACAATACCGTCTCTGCTCTTTGGTCAGGGCATAGCTACCGTAAGCTATCACCCGTTCCTCTCCATGTTGCAACTGAATTAATTCAGCTCCTATGGCGACGTCCGATGCGTCAGTATCCAGGATGAACTCATCATTCTGGTTTGGGAGCCCTAGTACCGGGGGAGATGTCAATGCCCTTTTCAAGGCATCAAAAGCATCCTGCTGTTCATCTTCCCACCGGAAGAGACTCTTGCCCGTTACCCGGTACAATGGCGCCGCTATATCCGAATAATTTTTTATAAAAACTCGGTGATAGTTTGCCAAACCGGTGAATCGTTCCACATCCTTCGAACACGTTGGTACTGGCCAATCTAAAACAACCTTAATATCAGTATCGGTCATGGCGATTTCATTGCTACTCACTCTGCGACCCAGAAACTCAATCTCACGCTGGAAAAGGAAACATTTTTTGGCCTTCAGCTTCAAACCATGCAAGCGAAATCTGGCCAAAGCATCTCGAAGATTCGAAAGATGATGAGTGAAGGAGTTACCTAAAACCATGACGTCATCAAGGAAGGCCAACATTGTCTCCCAATTGAGACCCCTAAGAACCAGGTACATTACCCGGGAATAGGTCGCGGGGGCATTGCAGAGTCCGAATCCCATTTTTACATGCTGGAATAGGCCATACTTGGTGACAAACGCCGTCTTCATCCGGTCTTCCTCCGCTATGTTCACCTGCCAGTAAGCTGAGTTGGCATCAAGCTTTGAAAACCAAATACTGCCTGCTAGCGTATCAAGACAATCATCAATCAAGGGTAAGGGGAACACATCTTTAACTGTGACGTCGTTCAATTTCCGGTAGTCAATGCACCATCTGACACTACCGTCTCGCTTCCGGATCAGCACTGGCGCTGAGGACCACTCCGACGTCGATTCCTCGATCACACCGGCCCTCAACATCTTCTCAAGATGTGACTCCTCCTCCTTTACAAACATGGCGGGTGTCCGCCGCATACGCTCGGTGACAGGTAGGGCGTTTCCGGTATCTATAGTGTGAGAGATAGCCGTGAAATTTCCCAGGTCAAATTCGTCTCTGGCAAACACATCCTGATACTCAGTCAACAGGTCCGCCAGCTGCTTTCGCTCTAAATCATTAAGATGCTTTTCGGAACGTTCGTACAAATCCCGAATGTGCTCCGGTAATGCTTTCGTCATTACTGGATCAACAAGAGAGCAAGCTTGTACCCGGCATCCCCCTGAGTCTGGGGTGGCAGAGTCATTGGAAAGATACTCTGCAACCGGATACGCCCTCGCAATAAGAAAGTTCTTTTTAACTAATTGCACGCGGTCCGTAGGGTTAAGTAGGCACAGTACGGGGTCCGAACCCGCAGACAGTACCACCCTAGGGACAAGCAACTTTGAATTGCCGAATGATTCCACCACATAGTCTGTCTCAAATTTAGACATATTGCATTTAACCCTTACAACAGAATTGGGGGGTATCACTCTTCTCTTCCCCACTCGCACCTCAGCGACCCGTGGTTGTCCGTCTGTTGACCCAGGATTAAGGCTCAGAACCTGTCCATCAAATATTAAAGTGGCCTCCGCCATGTTAAGGATGGCTTTTCCCGTATTGACCAGAATATCAAATCCAAGAAGCATATCTGTGTCAATCGGGGCTACGTACAATTGTTCTTTGTACCAACAATTGCCAATTTTCAACTTAAAACGGCCACCGGAAAAACTCTGCGAAACCGAAATTTCGCAAACTTAAGTACCCTTTTTCTTAAAGATTTGCTACTTTGAGACATAGTATGCGATAAAAGTCTTATCGTTGATTAATAATTGGTTATTTTCACTCAAAAAACGCGTTTTCTCTACTATGAAATTTATAAGCAAAGTTGGGGTTCCCTTGGGATTTTTGCATTTTCCCATGGGATTTTCGATTTTCCCATGGGTTTTTTTCTCCCATGGGATTTTTTTTCTCCCATAATTTGCAAATGGGAGAAAAATCCCATGGGATTTTGAACATTTTAAAAAACGTGTTTTATTTGCGTTTGCAAGTATTTTAACGTTATTTAAGGACTGTATATTGGTTTTATGCCAATTATATATAAAAATATATAGTAATAAAAAAAATCCCATTTTAAAATGGGAGAAAAAAATCCCATGGGATTTTTTCTTATTTTGAGAGATTTATTCATGAAACTTTCAGAAACATCATATTTTATGAAATGATGAACAACTACGATATTTTAATGCGTTTAGTCGTGTTTAAAAAAACAACAAAAAATCCCATGGGATTTTTAAATCCCATGGGATTTTTTCTCCCATGGTTTTTTTTCTCCAATGGGATTTTTTCCAATGGGATTTTTCAGTTTCGTAAGCCGAATAAGTTTCTTAATGCGAAAAACAACAATAAAGGAAATAATAATTATAATTTTGAATAATAAATTGAATAATATAAATAACATGAATATTTTTAAAAAGTGTTACAATTAAAGGTTTATGCTAGTAGAACTTATCATTTCTTGTTCGAGCAGATGGTTGAGTCCAATTGGTGCGTATGCCAGCTAAGAACCAGTATAAATGCATCGCAGACAGACAACGCTGTCATACTGTACACACCGCTGAGTAACAATCTCTATTGCATTTCATTTTGCAACAGAAAATGAACTCCGTAGTATAATTGATCTTATATATGCCCTCTGCTTTTGAAAGCGTGCAACACATTAACATAACAATAAGTCCATGCCAAAAACTATGTGCAAATTCCATTCAAAGCTATATACACATTATAAAGGTCAGATGACCCGCGTCATGCGAAAATGGGTCTTATGTCATATGCGGCCAAAGTTGGTCCATCCTAGCTTGTCCAACCGCGCAGTCTGGTCAGGTACTACGCTGACTGATATATAAAGTCAAGCCATGATTCGTGGTCTCATATCCAAACTCGGTAGATCCTGTGCGAAACTTTCACCGGAAACGACGGCACCGAGACGGGCGCTCGAACTTTGCGGATGCGCGTTATATGTTATATATAATAGCGCGATGTGTTTTTTCTTGCCTCAAATTAGTAAGCCCAATCAGCGTTTTATTGTGTTCTTTGCTTCTACTATTAACAAGAACTTCAACTTATACGAACATGAATTTTATTTTAATATGTTTATTTAATGCTCGGAAAACTCATTGTATATTTAGACTACTACTTATAAAACAAAGTCGGGTTTTCAACATCTGTTTTCGGCATATAAATTGTTATTCCAAACCAGATTTTAAGCACTTTACTGTACAAAATACCGTTAGGGCCACCGTGGTTACTCATTAAAATCCAGAGGGCGAGAATGCGAGAACGCGAAAGTACGATGACGACAGTGCGACAATACGATGGCGACAATGCGTTCGTACGATTGCGAAAACGCGCTAGTACGATGACGACAATGCGACAGTGCGACAATACAATGGCGGCAGTGCGATAGTACGGGGGCGACAATGCGATAGTCATATCGTACTGTCGCCGTGGTATCATCGCAATGTCGCCATCGTTCTATCGCATTGTCGCCATCGTATTGTCGCACTGTCGCCATCGCATTTTCGAATTGCCGCCATCATACTATCGCGTTATCGCATTGGCACCATCGTACTATCGCACTGTCGGCTATCGCCATCGTATTGTCGCACTGTCGTCATCGTATTTTCGCACTATCGTCATCGTATTATCGCACTATCGAACTGTAGTATTGTCGCCATCGTACTATCTCACTGTCGCCATCGTATTGTCGCACTGTCGTCATCGCACTGTCTGATTGTCGTCATCGTATTATCGCGTTCTCGCATTGTCGCCATCGTACTATCGCATTGTCGCCATCGTATTGTCACCCTGTCATCATCGTATTGTCACATTGTCGCCATCGTACTATCGCGTTCTCGCGTTCTCGCCCTCTGGATTTTAATGTGTAACCACGATGGCACTAACGGTATTCCGTAATACTGCTTAAGCACAGTATGATTAGGTCACTCCCAATGCTCAAATCTCTATGTCTATTTTAGTAACAACACATGTCTATGGAAGGATATTTAGGTAAAAGTTACATCATTCGTGGTGAATATTTACATTATGACTGATGCTTATTCTAATTTGCTTTATGACAATTCCAACATGCTTGTTGTCTATTCGTTTATACTTGATGATTGCTGCAACATTACATCATTCATGAATAATATTTACATTATGCGTGATGTTTATTCTAACATGCTTCATGACAGTTCCAACATGCTTGTTCTCTATCGGTTATACTTGATGATTGTTTCAACATGCTTGGTGACTATCCAATGTTTGTGTGTTCATTATTCCTGAAACCAGTCATAATCGGTTTTGCCACTAAGCGTCATTAACAACGGCAGTTAGCAACAGGCAGTAAGCAGAATGCAAGTTACTAAATTATGACATCAGGTGGCGCGCGTTTATTTTCCGTATGTTGAATAAATTACTTTTCGGAAAAAAAAGCGAAAACATCCGAATCATTTTGACTAGTAAACTGAATAAGCTGAATTAGTTCCCTTCGTTATATAATCTCCATTAAACTAAATACGTTCATTATTGCCATGAAGACCAGTAAGTTTACACAATGAATTGACTGCCGTGAATGTTTTTGATATTTGTAAGATGCAATTGGCACTCAAGAAATTATACATGTATTTTATTCAGAACATAACGGGGCTGATGTGTTGGAATTGTGGCCCTTCCCTAGTCCAAATAATTACAGTAGACGTAATCTACCGATGTGCATTGCATATCGACCTCATATTTATAAAGTAGCCCAAACCCCCATTGCCACAGACCTGTGCGTGAAACTTTCAGATTTCTCTAGTCTGTTTACCATGCTATAATTACAATTTCTATAAACACATATTTATCATTTATGACTACATAATGTCTGTGGTATACAGAGAAACCTGAAAGTTACAAGTACTCGTGTCTAGTACTGTACAACTTTTGTACTCCTCGTTGAGAAAACAACTACTTCATCTACATGTATTAAAATATCATAAAACATAATTTTCAATCAAGTTGGAAAAAATCAATAAATAAATGTCATATAAACAGGTTTGTCATGAACGTTGACGTCGCTCTT
Organism: Dreissena polymorpha; assembly: GCF_020536995.1. Lineage (NCBI taxonomy): Eukaryota > Metazoa > Mollusca > Bivalvia > Myida > Dreissenidae > Dreissena > Dreissena polymorpha. Next base: position 2,817,876 of record NC_068356.1, read on the forward strand.
GGTTACCAGAAAAATTCCCACGCACGGATTTCAACCGTCATTGTTTACAATCAATTAAGTGCATAAGTACTTGAATTAGTATAGTGTTTTTTAAAAGTGTCCAGCTACAGGTGGTTAGCGTGTGGCTATAATACTAGTTAGTGAAAACATATTTTGGAATGATAAGTAATCATATTATAACGAAAAATCAACTTTTCTTAAAAAAAATAAGTTAAATATATATTCAACAAGGTATCCAACTCGAAATCATCCGAAAACGGGATGCATCGTTTTAAACAGCCATTACTTCATCAATTTTGCAGCGATTTTCACGATCTTGGTCTTATTCAACGCAGAAATAAATTTCCTTTCTGGAAATGTATATGTCTTGCAATATTTTTACAAATACTGGGTCAACTTTTAAGAAATAACACGATACACAACTCGCGTGACCCAGCTGTGATCGATCAGACAGTATTCATGACTGAAATCTTCACGGGGAAATGGGCATTTTCCCTGCAAAGTTCACGAACCTCGATACCATAATTCAATAAAACGTATGAAAAAAACATTCTTACCGTGCTTGCCGTAGAATTATGCATCAAAACTAACTGTCCAGCGCATTTTCAAACCTTTGTTTACATACATTTCAACCAACTGACATTTTAAACACAAGAGTGATTTCATTGCTCCAATGCGGAGTTGTGTCTTTACAACTGGAGATTTCATTCATAAATACGGTCTGATCGATCACAACTGGGTCAAGCGAATTATGTATAGCTTTATTTCTTAAAATTTGACCCAGCATGTGTAGAAATATAACAATATATATACATTTCCTAAAAGGAAATTCATTTCTGCGTTGAATAAGACCGGGTCATGAAAATCGCTGCAAAATTAATTTAGTAATGGCTGCTCAAAACGATGCACCCCGTTTCGGATGATTTCGAGTTGGATACCTTGTTATATATAAAACGGTAGTGATTTTTTTTATAGAAAATTTGATTTTTCGTTTTAATATGATTATTTATCATTTTAAAAGATGTTTTCACTAATTATTATCATAGCCACACGCTAACCACCTGTGTGTCCAGCACGTGTGCCGGGAGAACAGGGCTTAATGTATTTTTTGTTAAGCTCTATAATATTTATATCCAATCTGTATGAAAAAATGTCGGTGAACATTATTCCGGTGTTAATTTTTGAAAATATTGAGGCATCCGTTAATTATGGATCTAAAACGGAACATTAATCCGCAAAAAAAAAACACCGGGCATATTGCATATTAGATCGGACACATGAATTATTTCGAAAGAAAGCAATAAGAGTTTCAATTCTACATGAGTAAGTCTCGCTGTGCACGATTACGCTCTTACTGCTCGTATATATTTGACTCTTGGCAAATACCTAGTGTTTTATTTTGCTTAATCTAAATTGTGTCATGCATCTATATGTACTTAAAGCAGCATGACCAACAGCTCTTTCATATGTGAACGAGATTGACACGAAATACCTACCCATCTATAATAAAGTTTATATGTGCACTTCAATATTATAGTTTTAAAGCATTTTATGTGGTGCAATATAAAAGTACTCTAGTAAATTTGAAATTATGTAATCGATTTCCTCTCAACATACATGCAAAGTTCCAGATAACTTTTTCAGCAAAATCTTGGTTTACACTCTATAATAATCCAGCCTTAAGTCTATTATTAATTCTTTTTTTTTTCAGGTAAATATAATTTTTGGCACATCCGCATTTAGGTTTATAGTCTAAGAAGAGCTCATGACAATTGCCGGGTTACAGCAGACTTTTTGCGATAAAAGGACCAGATAATGGAAAACGTTCGGCTTTTCGACTGTTGTAAAGATGGTCTGTTATTCATAATAACGTTAAAGTGCTGTTTATTTCATAATTGTAATGAGGGCCTAGACGAGTGGGAACTCATTGATAAAATGTTTACATTATATGCATTGATATTGAGTTTTACGCATGATCACACATTTTGAATTCTTATTTTATTTTTCCAATGTGTAACCGTACGCACAGAATTTAAGTCTACTTTTTACTAAATTTAATTCAATTTTTTACGACTTTAAGCGTCTTATCTGGAGCTCTGCATACATGCATTAGTAGCATATATTGAAATATATCCATAGACTTTCTTTGGTTATTGAAGGTAAATTACTGTACACAAATTATGGTTAGTCATTAACCAAAAAAAAGTTAAGTCTACAAACACGCGGTTAATTTCGGTTCAGTAGCAAATATCTTACAAAGGTGCGCAACTTCTCCTATAACATAAAATTTCCGTTATACGCCGTAAATTTCCGTAGTCCTCCGTAGCATTTCGGAATGACTGTCAATTGACATCATTGTATCATGCATGATAGTATGTTGCTTTGTGCTTGGGTGAAACTCACATCTTACCATCGCGTTAATTTATTAAACGCATTAATATTTGATTCCATTATGCACTGCGCCTATTGCACAAGTCTCTCTGCACAAACCAACATACACATATGCAGCATGCAATTAACGAACAAGAATGTTGCATCTGTACACATGCATGATACCATTAAGCAGAATGTAAAAAGACATTGGACATCAGGCAAGATGTAAGTGCCATCAAGCATGAAAAGGTGTCTACATACTAATTGAAAGTACCATCAAGAATCATGACACAGTCACAAAGAAGGATGTAATTTTTACCTAAATACCCTTCCATATTTGTCGGCACTGTGTGTTTGCTTAATTTCACTGAAGAACGTCTACTGGTAAATCTTACAAAAAAAGTGATAAATAAGACTGAGTAGCAATTTTTTCGGCGTTGCTGTTAACGTTAAATTTGGCCTTTCAACGAACTTCTTAAAAGCCCATTGAATTTTAATGAAGAAGTTTCCCGCTTGTAGGGTCCGAATGAATTAAATCAATGTTTGCAATTGGCAATTGGATAGAAATCCCCATAAAACATTGCACATAGCTTTCTGAAATAAACAGGCCACATTGAACGCATTCACGATATCCAACAGCTCTCTTTGCAAACTACCTATCTAGTGTTTCTTGGCCGTGTAAGATCTATAATTAGAACATCGTCACCCTAAACATCTACTAATAGAAGAGCATATTTTGGGGAAACAAATTCAATAAGAGTATAAAACGTCCACGATCAATAAATGTGTAGTTTGTTAAAGATATCACGGCAGTAAAAACATAGCACTTTAAAGAGACCACAATCTGGTACATTTGGTCAATTGTTGCGTCCGTGGCGGACAATACATTTTAAAAAAGAAAGCGTACAAAAAAGCAAACACAAAGTTCTTCGTAAGCTTGTTTTAATCTTAAAAACACATAATCGACAGTCATTCCAGTCAAATACAATACTAACAGTCAGCACTCTAGAGATCAAAATTGCGGATGTAAATATTTAATTCAGGGATATCAAGTGTATCAAGTTCGAATTCCGGAAAAAATAGCCGGTAGCTGGGGGCATTAGGTCCCTTACAGGGATAAAAAGGTAAATCCCCGCCCGACCGTAGCTAATTGATTTATTGTAGTCTTGTTCTATTGCAATTTCTGGTGAGTACAATGCGGATATTACGGATCTTTGCAACATTCCGAAGATTTTCGGAAAGTAGCGAAGAGGTTTTCGTCAGTTAATATTCATGTCCGTGCCGGCCGGCTAACTTATCAGAATCATAAAAGAGAACAGGAAAAAATCGGTACCGATCGCAAATTTCCGGAATTCCCGATAAAGCTTCAACATTATTTGTTTTCAAATGATCGCGTACCTCGAACGAATCTGTCCTACGCCTCCAACTCCCTTTAAATCTCATCGGACGTAACATTGATCTCAAAATCTATCCTTGACGACTCAAATCATATTTCCTGAATAGTTTGGCCTATTGACGTCCCTGTAATTATAACAATGGTCTTTTGGATAACAAAACGTCTAAGTTGTGCCAGAATAGAATACAGTTTTAAAAAATAGTACCGGTTTTCATTTAATAAAATGATTAAGGTCATATTCGAGATTTCATTCAGCGATTGCCAAATATTTTGCTTTTTGTTTTCTCATAAGCATATGGTGCTTGGTATATCTGCTATTGGGACTCCTATGGTAGATTGCAAATATACATAACCCTTACATGCGGCCGAGCGCAGATATCTGCACTTGGCCCGCTAAAAAGAAACGATATTTGCGCATTAATTTTACATTCAAATCTCATTATCATAATCAAAATCATCATCATCGTCGTCGTCGTCACTACTACCACCACCACATCACCATCACATCATCCATCATCATCATCTTCTTCTTCTTCTTCTTCTCTTCTCCTCCTCCCTCATCATCAATCATTAACAACAACAGCAACAACAACCACTTAACATCATCATCAAACAACAATAAACATCGGTAGCATACAATGTGCTTCATCAACCATACATAATTATATGCGTTAAAACACCATAATAGAACAGCATGAATGAAGCTGTCTATTACTCTTTTATATTTCCTATACCAAATTTTTTTCGTTAATTGAAGGACTAGTTGAAATCTTCTATAAAAGCCCTCCCCCCCCCCCCCCCCCCAATAAAAAAAAAATAAAACATAATAATAAAACCTAGCAAACACAATAAACATAGTTAGTTAGTATAACACTGTGCTTTAGCATAAAGCCTTAAGCCTACTGA